>NC_056727.1:306221800-306471800 GCF_019279795.1 Protopterus annectens
TGGATCATACAATAAACAAGCATCTGTAGCACTAAGCAAACTTAAATATGACTTTAGTCTATATGATCCCTTCAAATATGGTAATTACCCAAATATCTCAAATAATTTTACGTTCTACTCCAATTGTCATAAAATGTGGTCGAGAACTGACTTTTTCCTAATTTCAGAAGAACTAATTAACCTAGACCCCACAGTATCCATACATACTCGATACTTGTCTGATCATTCTAAAATTACCCTAAACATTACTAAGACCACCAAAAATAACACCCTATATCAAGGACATAATTGGTCCCTGAACCCAAATCTTTTAAATAAAAAGGAAATACAGGGTATTCTCAAAACATTTCTGGTGAATCTATCAAAACAACAACACCCTCCTGATATTGAATGGGCAACAACAAAAGCACAGATTATATGTATTTTTCTTCAAAAAGCATCTTACTATAAGAAAACCCAACTCAGAGAGGAACAACAATTAGAGGCTAAAATGAAATCACTAGAACAGGATTTAGTTAAAGACTTCAACATGCAAACTGAAACAGATTTATTGAAATGTCAGAAAGACCTTTTCATGATACACAATAATAACCTATCATTTCATGAAACTAAAATACTTGCAAAATATGCTAACCATGTACAAACACCGTCACGAGCACTAGCTAGGATTATTAACCAGTCTAAAACTTCCTCTCAAATCTCTGAAATAACCTATGAGAATAAAAATTATACAAAAACTGGAGATATTATTAACATTTTTGAAAATATACACTCACATATCTATGGAGACCAAAAATCCCTACTTATAAACGAAAATAGCAGAGATTTCCTACAAAATCTTAATTTCCCGAAAACTGATGTGAAACTACAAAAGAATTAATAGAACCAATAACCACTGAAGAAATAATATCAACAATCAAAATATTGAAATCACACAAATCACCCGGTCCAGATGGCCTCACAGCGGAGTTTTATTAAAACATTTTACCATATCATTGCACAAATCCTATCTTACATATTGAACTACATAATAAACAATAAAATTAATGATATACACTTTAATGCATCCAAAACTATTTTTATTCTCAAAGAAAAGGCAGACCCTCAGAATCCGGATAGTTACAGACCCATATCATTGCTAAATATTGATACCAAAATCCTAACATCTATTCTTGGCTAACAGAATGAAAAAAATAACAGACATAATTACTTCTAATGAACAATCTGGCTTTTTAACATCCAGACAAGCCAACGATAATACACTAACACTACACACACTAATTTCATATGCTAACCAAAACAACCTAAACATGTATGCACTTATTATAGATGCCTATAGGGCCTTTGATAGAGTGAACATAACATTTTTATTCCAAATCCTACCTTACTTTAATATACCCCAAGAATTTACTCAAACCCTACAAACTTTATACAATAACTCTTATACAACATTATACATAATAAAACATGGTCTAATATAATTCAAATCAGAAATGGTACACGGCAAAGATGTCCTCTATCTCCCTTATTGTTCAACCTTTATCTAGAACCCCTTTTTTTAAACATCAAACAAAATATATATCATAATTCCCCAGTAATATACAACACAAAAATGTCCCTCTCAGCCTTTGCTGATGATCTTAACATCTACTGTACACCACCACTCACAGACACCAAGAAAATACTAACTGCTATTGATGACTTTGCATCAATATCAAACTATAAAATAAACCTTAAAAAACCAACATCTTCCCTTTAAAAACTCCAAAACCTTTCTCACTTTTACCACTGATAGGACAAGTAAAAACTGAAGAAATGATTAAATATTTAGGAATTACATTCTCCACAGATAACAAACATTTCTATTTAAACAAAAGTGGAACCACATTTTACTGGACCTAAATAGATGGAAAAATCTGAAACCACCACCACTAGCCAAAGTCTCGATTATAAAAATGAATTTCCTGCCCAGACTATTATACATGTTTATGTCCTCCCAGCTATTAATACCCAAGAAATTCTTTAAACAAATTCACACTGAATTTGCTAAATTTATATGGGAACCAGAAAAAAGTAGAATCTCATATGATAAATTGATGACTCCAAAAAACAAAGGTGGATTAGATTTACCAAATTTTGAAAATTACTATTTAATCATAAACGCTAATAGAATTTTAAGAATTGCAAACTACAATACATCAGAAAAAATCTGGTCCCCACATTGGGTAAGATTATATTTTAAACAAATACAAAACCTAAACATAAATCCCAAATCATTATCATTCTTAAACAGCAATAGTATTAAATCATATAATTTAATGGAACCCTTTAAAAATTCTGTATCATCAATACAAAGTCTTTTTAAATCGGTAAATCTGCTTCAACCCATGATGAGTTTACAACCTATACATAAAAATCCCAACTTTAAAATAAATAACCAGCTACTAGACTTAAAATGTTTCCCACTTATAATTAATATAACAGTACAAGATATTTACCCATATTTAAACTGTCCTGCTCATGAAATAAGAAGACAATGGTGCCTTCCCAAATCATATCTGGTGATCCTGAGACAGATTAAAGAATTGTGTACAAGTTATATCCGGGATAACAACATTAATAAAAAGGATATGGTGAAATGTAACTTACTATGGAAAACCCTTCTACAAAACAATAAATTTATAGCATGTTCATACAAACTGATAAAAGACCTGAAATTTCAAGAACATATACTCATATCTAACTACTGGAAGGAAAAAATACCATTGGTTGAGAACTACAAACTAGTACAAGCAATTAACCTAACAATAAAATCTTTATCCCTTCAAAAGTTAGCATTCACTCAACTCATGATATATAACAATGCTTATTACACACGCCTTAGCTTGCATAAATTTAACCCTAGAAACTCCCCAACTTGCCCACATTGTAAAGATGAAACTGCTGACCTTTTGCGTATGTTCTGGAGCTGTAAGTGTGTATACAAACTTTGGAATTCCTTGAAAATACAACTCCAAAAGATGGGCTTATCAATCATCAACGCTCACTTGAGAATTTATGATACTACATATCCCCCCAAATAATCTATCTAAAAACCAAACATTCATACTCATCAATATCTTCCTATTAATGAAACTATACATAGCTACGAACTGGCTTACCCCTTCCAAAATCTCATGGAAGAACTTTAGGAGACTGGCGATAAAACATATATTAGCCCATAAATACATAAACAAACAAAACAAAAACCCAAATATCCTTAAACTCTGGGAACAGATCTTCAATATTATACTTACATAAACTATTAAATCTAAGATACAAGTTCAACATACACAACTAAAACAACAACATTATATAGTAGTGATCTGATTTGTTGAGACTAACCATGGAGAAAACACTCTCATTTCTTTCCATACTATTAATCTATGAAAGCATTCATGTAAATAGTGTAAATATGTTTAATTGCTGTATTAATAATCTAATATCACCTATGCATGCTCTTATAAAATGATGTGAAAAGAAAAATTAATAAAGAATTAATGGTTTTACTGTGTGACCTTTTAACTCATCGATTTCATATGGGGGTTCAAGATTATGTTGTATATCTGTGAGGATTCACTTTATAATCTCAAAATACCGAAATCTCGAATTTCAGTATCCCGAGACTATAAAGCCAAACATTCACAATATCGAAACACCAAAAGAGCAAAATTCAAACTCGCAACTTTTATATACACCTTCCACCACACAAACATATATACACCTCCCCCCCACACTACAACAAACCAAGAGAACACACACAAACACAAATACACACACAGCTACCCTACATACCCCCTGCACCCACCCATGTAGGGGGCTGTGCCCCCCCACACCCCTGCTACTTATATATACTAACTCCAAGATCACACTAAAAAGACAAAGACACTAAACCCACCACTACATACTGTATGTTCCCCATTGCACAAACACACATCGCATACAAACACCACCACTCTCAACACTTACACACTCACACTCTTACCTACCTACCCTAACCTGCACCTAAAACTTCCCAACACACTCACTCACACTCAAAATGCTTAAAAAAAACAGCACTTACCTGAATCTCCAGATATATCCACACAACGGCACACAAACCATATCCCACAGCACACCGCACCTTACAAAAACAGCAAATCCCACATAGCGCGCCACCACAACCGGGGATTCCACATTTTGAATTTGATCAAGTGCAGTTTCGCTCGTCTCATGATACTGAAATTCAACATTTCATTATTTCAAGGTAGTAAAGTGCTTCCATCTGTGAAGATGATTGGGGATTAAGGATACTAGATCCAATTTTTATTCTGCTTCTTTAAACTCGTACAGAGTATTAAAGTGAGTAAAGGCAGAAAAATGAAAATTTAATAGCAAGAATGTTTAAATACAGATAAAAAAAATTCTGGGAGATGTTCAGAAAAAAAAAGAGAAAAGAGAAAAAGAATATGTGAATGAAAACATTAAAATTTATCAAGAAAAAAATTACTAACATGGAAAACAAAAACGGATGATATGCAGAAAGCTAGACAAAAACACAGTGTAATAATCTGATGGAATATTATTATGTAAATCCATGGGAAAATTTAGCAGAAGAAATGATTAAAACCATTAAAATAAGTGGTGTGCCAAGATAGTAGTGTGCCAGGATTTTCTATGGAGACTGGTAACGAGTAAATAGGAGTATGCCATATAAAAAGAAAACTGAAAGAGTGTGTTTACTTTGTGGAAGGGAAGAAACAAGCATTCACACTCCAAAGAAAACTGACAAACCACTTAATAAATCAAAGAGGCAAAAAAATGGAAACAATCTGTTTTTATACGTTTGCGCTTTCATCAAGTTTAATAACTTAACTTCTTCAGACAGAACACCCATATCAGATACACTTAAATACCAAATGCAAAATCATATGATCAAGGGTAAAAGTCATATGACCAAACAATGTTAAACTTTTAAAGTGACCACATTACTTTTCTGAGAAAAATTTTTTGAATGCATATAAAGTCATTTAAACTACCATCTGCCCTGTGAAAAACATTCAGCATCCTCATTTTTTAAAACATACACAAACAAAAATATACAAATATAAAATTATGAACTATTTAATGAGTCAAACTCTTCAATTTCAGTACGCAGACTATAGAACACAGATCACTTAATCCTGGTTGATTACAGGCATGTCTTTTAATCTGTCAAATTAACTTGCGCTCCTCAAGTCTTAGGGCTTGTGATCCTCCTCTTTCATCATACTCAACTTGATCTATCACTCTGAATAAAGATGAGTGGCCTGGCTGACTGATCACATGTTTAGCTAAAGCACTTTCCAACTTCCCTTTTTTATTATTATATAGGTGTTCATACACACGCTCTCTTAACTTATGGTCAGTCTTGTCTATGTAAAAACTAGGTCAAGACTGGCACTGGGCTAAATACACCACTCTATTGGAATTACAGTTATACTTGCCCTTACAAGTAATCTTTCTTCCTTTCAGTGTTTATGTATAACCTACATCCATATGCTTACAACAGGCACAGGCCTCATATTTGAACATACCTGGTTGTCTTGTCAGTCCCAAATTTTGAAATTCTAATAACCCGTTCATGTTTTGAGCTCTTCTAAAAATAAATTTAGGGTTAGCACCTAGTTTATTCACTAAGGACCCCTCTGATGCTATTACACTCCAATTCTTAATCAAGACCTGTTTAATGTTGATGGCATCAATATTACAAGGGGTTATAAAAGTCAAGGGATAGTTTACTATTTCATTTTGTTGGATATCATCACTCACTGTAGCTCCATTTTCCAGCATACATTGTCCACCCCCTAAGATAGCTTTGAAATAACCTACATTCCTTTTCATTTGAACTTCATTCACCAATTCTTCAAGTAAGGTTGCCGGGTAGCCTCTCTTCATAAACATTTGGGCTAACAAGTCACATTCAGCCATGAAATCAAAATTAGTAGTGCACATTCTGGCTGCTCTTATGAGCTGTCTTGTCACAACAGATTTTTTCTGATACCAAGGGTGAGCACTAGTAAAGTGCAAAAAGGAGTTTGAATATGTCTCCTTTCTAAAGATCTTAGCTATATAACATCTGTTCTGTCTATCCATAGAGAACTACACATCTAAAAATGCTATCCTCTCTGTACTGAATATGTGGGTGAATGTTAGAAATTCTGTTGTTCTATTACAGTATTCAATAAATTCAACAAATAAATCATGTCCACCCTTAAATATAATAAAAATATCATCCAAAAATCTAGTGTAGTAAAAAATGTGCTGAATAAAGGGATTATTATTAAATACAAATTCACTCTCCCAGTACGCTATAACTAAGTTAGCCAAACTGGCTCCTACTGGGGAGTCATGGCTACACCCTTTTTTCTGCAACTATTTACTTTCAAACAAGAAGAAATTATTGCTCAAAATAATATCCAATAACTCCTTTATAAGGGAAGCATTAATGTTGCTAACACCCTTCTTAGCTAAACGTAGGCTCATCCATTCAATTTCTACATATTGCAGAATTACGATATTAAGGTCCTTCACATCTACAGTAGCAAAGTTAAAATCAGGTTCGAAATTCAAACTATTAATTTTCGCCAAAAAGGACCATGAGTCTTTGCAAATATAAGGTTCCTTCACTACATATTTCTTCAAAAAAGCATTTACAAACTTAGCTAAGGGGTACATAATGGAATTCCTACCATTCAACATTGGTCGGAAAAGGGGATTTACCAAATCTTTGTGAACTTTCGGAATCCCAAAAATCACTGGAATCTGAGGGGCTGGCATAGAAAAATAATTCAATAAATCAAGGTCAATACGATTCTCTATAAACAAGTCATTCAAGTAAAGGTTAATTCTCCTATACGCTTGGTTCAATTCATTCAAGGAAACCAAAATATACATGCCAGTGTTTAACATATTGAGCATTCTCTAATTATAATCAAAAATGTTCATAAAAACAAGTCCCCTACCCTTATCAGGTTTGAAAACCCGCACTCCACTTTTTCTTAAATTTTCTAACATTTCCCATTCAGCAGGTTGAACATTAATACAATTCCTCTTTCTGCTCTTTTTATTGCTATCAATACTCCTTAAATCTATTTCACAAATACACTCAAATCCAATATTGGGTTTAATGGTGGATTAAAAATACCTGGAACTCTGAATTTGGAAATTTCACAATTATTCCCATTAAACAACATATTCAGGTTCAACTTATGAGTGTATAGTTTCAAGTCAATCAAAGTCCTGCTCAAATCAAAATTTTTACTTGGCACAAAAGTCAAACATTTGGACAAAACTCTACTAAGGTACTGTTTACTGCATAGCTTAAATAATTAAAGATGTTAAAGTCCCCGTCTGAATTTTTTACAATATTCAGGGACCAATCATTTTCCCTTCCATTTAGAACCCTATATTCAGTAGTCAATTCAGTTACTGCAGTGTTAAAAACAAGTACCTCATCTGTTACCGATGGTTTCTCCTTCTGTTGTTGTTTCTCCCAAAGTTCTGTTGGCAGTGATTCTGGCCCCTGCAAAAAATTTGATTATTCTGGTTGTTTGGAGAATTGTAATCACCCTGAGGACTAAAATTTCGATTTCTAATTCTTTCACTTTGTCACAGGTCATTGAGAGCCCTATCATATAGCTCTCCACCATCATTACACTGCTTGTTCTCATATTCATCCAGATTTCCTTCTGCTCTACTGGAAGGCAGGATTCTGATGATGTCACTTAGTTCTGAGCCTGAATGAGCTTCCCCTGAGATACTATGACCATTCCATTGCTGAGATTGGGGTGGTTTAGGGTACACCACTCCCCTTTAATAGTCATTCTGATCACATGCAAGTTTTTTAACCTTTATAGCCTGTAATTTCAGCATTTGGCCACCAATGCTGTAAAAAACTTAATTATAGTCAAATTTATACCTTTCAAAATCTAAATCGTGTTTAATAAGTGTATCCAGTAAATCAATCTCAGTCATTAAATTATCAGCCAACTCCTGATAACATTGAACAAAAAGCTCAAGCAGTTCCAATCCTTGTTTGTGAAAAAGTTTGACTAGTGCTTGATGAAAAGGTGAATCTGCTATCAGTCCTGTAGAATAACGCCAGGTCCTTAGGCCCTTTGGGACCTGGTGACGCTGCAAACATTCACGAAAATATAAAATTTCCAACTGTAATTTCTTTAATTGAAATGATTTATAATCCAAAACTTTTAAATTCTCATCAATAGTAACTGTGTTATTAACCAAGGTATTACTCACTGTTGAACTCAAATGATTTACTTGTAAATGCTGGGGGAGTTGAAGCCAGTCACTTAGTATGAGTGTACCACCCCTATAATTATTTAAATTTCCTGCCGGAATCACTGACTGGTCATTATTCAAAACTGGATTGAAAGAAGATGCTGATTGCAGATGATTCTCCTTGAAACCAGGGACTACTCCATCCCTTTGAGACTTATTTACAACCTCTGCCAAAACATCCATTTTGTTGGTTAAATCATTTATAAGGCAAAACAGTCTTTCCATTTCAGAACCGACCTCCCTTCCTGTGACAACTTGGGTAAAACGTGGTGCACTACAACTGAAACCAGTTGCCATGCCTCCAGACAAAACCACACAAACTCAAACTCCAAAGAAAACCGACAAACCACTTAATAAAAACAAAAGAGAGGCAAAAAACGGAAACACATTTGTGTATTTTTGTTTGTGTATGTTTTAAAAATGAGGATGCTGAATGTTTTTCAGAGGGCAGACGGTATTTTAAATGACTTTATATGCATTCAAAAAATTTTTTGTCAGAAAAGTAATATGGTCATTTTAAAAGTTTAACATTGCTTGGTCATATGACTTTTACCCTTGATAATGTGATTTTGTATTTGGTATTTAAGTGTATCTGATATGGTTGTTCTGTTTGTCTGAAGAAGTTGAGTTATTAAACTTGACAAAAGAGCTAATATACAAAAACAGTTTCCATTTTTTGCCTCTTTTTTGTTTTATTAAGAACAAACATTTTTTTAATGTAAACGAGAAGTGAAAATCTGGAAAATGTTGTGTAAAGAAATGTTTTGTTTAGAATATTAGTGGTAAACAATATAGATATGAATATAATTATGTATGGATACTATAATAATAATAAGAAGAAAGGATATTTAAGAAGGGTAGATAATTTATTTTATTTAATCTGGATTATTTGTAATCAAATACTGAATGAAATTTAGTTTAATGAGAAATGTATTTTGCCAGATATAATGTGAAAATTCAAATTATGGTTATGGATGAAGGAGTGGGGGGTCAATTATGGAAGAACAACTAGGATGTTTAAAGAAAGAAAATAAAAAAAAAAATAGAAATGTATAGAATATATATATATATATATATATATATATATATATATATATATATATAGGACTATAAATGAAATATATAAATCTTGTAAGTATGGAAATATTTTTTTATGCTGTGTTAAATAAAAGACCTCCTACTCTTTTTGATAGGTGTTGTGGGATCTTTAACATCCACCTGAGCTACCACCAACTCAAGCAAATGGGACCTCAGTTTAACATCTCATCTGAAGGATGAATGGAACTAAATACTGAACAGCCCAGAATTGAGGAGTAAAGACGGATGGCAAACAGTAGCAACAGACTTATCTGCAAACTTCTGCAGTCTGCAATAAATGAAGTAATTATCAAAGTAGCATAATAAAGGTGATGCACAATCCACAGTATCTCCTTTCAAAGCCTGATATGTTGGTAACAAGATCATCCTGACAGACTTAAGAGAATGCAATACCTTGGAATATGTAAGGCCTAGAACTCCTTATATTTCTACTACAGAAAGAACCCTAATGCTTAAACATTCATTTTAATGTTCTAGCATCTTTTTACTGTAGCAAAAGGTATATACAGAGGCCCCAACCTCTGTCATTAAAAAACTAAACCTACCATCCTATCTGTAGATAATTATCCACTGAATAGCTGAAAATCTTGCTTGTTTTCCCAGTCAGACATTCCCAGTAAACAAATGGAAAAAATAATAGCTGGACAAAATATAACCAACAATGATTTTTAAAGTTGCCTGCTCATAGTCAACAAAATATACTGTAGTCAGGGACAAAATACGCAGGGGACTCAAAACTAATTAAAAAACAGGATGCAAAAAATGTGTTATACATCTGTAAACCTCTTAAGCATATAAGACACATTTTTCCAGAGACTATATACATGAACATCTTCATGTAAGGAATAGTCTAAACAGCTTACCCTTTGCTAAAGAGGTCTCATTTACTAATGAAATATTTGCTATATCTACCAAAGTTTATGACATTGATACAACCACAAAACTCAGCTCTATTAAGGAGTCAACAAATCTCTTAAAAAGGCACTACCCAGTTTCTAAGAAGCCATTTTGATGGACTTCATTTTTATTTATATTTGTTAACTGGGACAGAACACTGATACAGCGGACCATTTTCAGGTTCAGTCTGGGGTTAATCGGCAACAAGTATACACAATAACTTAACAATGCACAACTACAAATCCATAACTGATGAACATATAATGTTAAACTTCAGAAGTTATAATAAGGAAAAAAAAAAACACTGTTATGGAGAAAAACACAGAATATTTACGTAGATTTGGATGTATCCAATTATGGTTATCTACGAGACTGAGACCGCTATGAACAGAAAAAGAAAGCCGAATGTTTCTTACTGTAGCTGTAGGTCATGCTACAGTAAAAGATGGTGTGGTTTGATGAGAATGATTTGTATCCAGAGCAAAATGAAAATGGAAAGATACTTTAGTCAGTAAGATTTGTAGGAAAGCTGCAGAGTAAGTAAGGTGGGTACATCATTAAATGTAGAAAATATAAACTGCTGTTAAGGGTTAACATGTAGCACCCATTCCTTTCACCCTATTTACAGTCAGTAAAAAGGCTCACTGTGATAAGGACTCAGACATCTCTACAAAAGTCAATATTAAAACATCCTCAACCAATTCATAGACCTTGTCAAAGAAAGTCACAGATAATTTTTTCAACTCATGCATGCCCCTAACTTCACTAAAATAAAACACCCGTTAAAGTATCCTGTAGACGTCTAAGGCTTATCATCTACTGACACTGAAAGGTTACAGAATGGCCCTTACACATTTCGCTTGAACTTGACCTCAGTTTCCTGAAGGAGTTGACAATTTTCTTTTATTATCTGATATGCACAAATAACCATATTTGTGCATTACAAGACAACCACACTGGCCTGGTACATATTCATTATAGGCTACTAATTATAACACTGGAACCCATATAACCAGATCCCATATAATGTCATCATAGGTCCCCATACTGTGTGCTTGCAGATAAATAAACAGGAACATTGCCAGGCAAGTGACTAAGGAGCTCATAAGATGCCTAACCATATACACCTTTAACTACGCACACACTTAACTCCTCGTAAAGGGGGGCAAAAAAATGTAACAGTGCTAACGTACCAATTCAAGCAGAGATGTACATGACAAACCTGGTGAAAATTTGTTTCCCCATCCAATCATAAAGGCTAGTCTTAAAGGCAGGCACAATAGTACTCTGCTTTAACAGTAGGGGGCCAATTATTCCACAGTCTGGGAATATAAACAGTTAGGAGCCTATACTCAAACAAATACTGTTCATTTGTTGGTATAAATTTAGGTACTTATTACGGGTATAACTCCTCTGGCTTGGCAAAGAAAGAAAAGTTTAAATAGGATTGGGTCTTACATAACTTGAAAAGGAAGTACATGAGTTACTATGGAGCAGGCAGAGAGGCCAATGACTATAAAAAAAGTAGTAGTAATCTAGCAAGACAGTTGAAGAATTTAAGGCCTGTAATTTTTTTGGTTTAAAAATCATTGGGACTTGTTTTAGCTGAGCAATATGCTTCAATCTGTATATATCAAACAGGACAATGAATGTATCTGATGACAGGTCTGAAAAGGGAAGAGTGCAGAATTAGATGACTTCTTTGGATCTCAACTGGTCTTTTTATATGTATCGAATGCATCTACCCTTATTTACAAAATATCTTCTTCTCACACAACCCCCATCTAGTGAATAACTTTACTACATAATTATATCCAACAGGTGGGTGCTTGGCTCCCTACCCCATTAGATATTAAAACTAACAATTTTGCAGAGACTAGGATCAGCAAGTATTTTAATAAATAAGTAATAATAAAAATAATAATAATAGTAGTAATAATGTTATAACTACTACAATAAATCAGGACACTACTTTACATAGTTGATAAGCTGTGTAGTTAACATTAAAGAAGCATTGTATATGAATTTACTCTTCCCCTGTTGCCTGGGTTGTGGCAGAAAAAGAGTGCAATATAAACAGCTCAGTCACCTGGTTATCAAAGTAATAAATAAAGTTTGTTAAATTACTTCCCATTTCCCTTACAGCAGAAATGAAAGGTACATATTAGCGTTATATTAACAAGACAATTCTGAGAATTCCAAAATGGTTGCACAGTGATCAACAGCAAAACTACAGCTCTCCCAGTGTGAAAATGGAAACTGAGAAAAAAAAAGAGTGCCACTGAAAATGTATTTTTGGTAAACTTCAGTTACTGTCTAGGAAATACACTGTCTGGATGCCAGCAAAGAACAACTTTGGAAACCTTAAGGAAAATCCACCAGAAAAAGGTTTAGGGAAAATACTGTCTGGGAAGGATTTTTCACTTGTTCAGCAAAAATCAGTCCAAGCTTCAGCTTTGGTTCAAGAGATGTCTTCCAGTAATTTAGAGGAAAACATAAATCAAATGTACTCAGAGCTGATTAAAATAAATGAAATGCTAAAGGAATGTATCAATTCAAACAACAAAAGGATAAAAAAAATAGAAGAAGATTTAACAAGCCATTCATGTTAACTGATAAAACTGCAAAAATCAGAGGTTGGCATGAAGAAAAAGCTGGATGAATATGAGGTTTTGCGAGAAGAATGGTTTCAAAAAATATAAAGTCAAAATCGAAGACAGCGCACAGGGAAAACTTGAGATTTTCTATTGTGCCAGAGAAACTGGAAAGAACAGACAATTAATTTTATGAATGTACAAATAAGCAATTGGACTGGTGTTCCAATGCAGAATTTGTTTACTGAAAGGGCACACTGAGCACATTCTCCAAACCTGGCCATGAGAAAGCAGACAAGACCTATATTAGGAAAGATGCAATCATACCAGCTGAAAGATTTGATAACAAAATTGTTGCAGAAGAGCAAAGTATTCAAAACTGGAGTCAGCAGGAGTGTTTGTAAAATATGATTATGCACTGTACACCAGGTAGAAAATAAGCAAATCTATCCCAGTAATCAGGGAATGTCAAGAGGCAGGCATGAGATTCAAGCTGCTATATCCACCTGTCTTCAAACTGTTTTTTTCCTCAAGGATTAAAGTCATTTTTGATGCAGAACAGGCTAAAGAGAAAATGCAAAAGTTTGTCCAAAAATGAGCCATCAAGCATAAGGGGACTTTGCTTCTCATTCTTCTAATAACATGGGAAGACACTGCCAGTCAAACTTTTTTCTACTGTTCCAAAGTAAAATGCATGACAGACAGGGAAATGCACAGGAGTTGACCAGAAGAATTGGGGGGGGTACAGAGGAATTCAACCAGAATCTGGGACTGGGAGATAGAGATGAAGAGGAAGACGACCAGCAACATGGAAATGAGTCAATAAATGTGAGATTACAATTGCATTTTTGAAATACGACTGCATAACAATAAGTGCAAAGCATGAATTTATATTGTCCTTGTTAAACTTGTGAAGAACTGAAAAGCATTTGCCTCACTTCATGTCATTACTGCTTAGATGGACTCTGAGGGGAACAGAAGAGGAAGGAAAAGGTAACTGTAAATAAAAAAATGTTCTTTATGAAACTTTCCACAATATAAATTGCATAATTTTTAGTAACGTACTTTTAGTTGTTTGTGCATATGGTAAAGTTATTAAAGTAAACAGATGCCTTGTTTCTTACTATTCTTTTTCTTCTCTTTTTTATTAAGAAATGTAGGCATTACAGTGCAAAAACAGAATAAAAGCTAAACAAAAGAGTGTTTAAGTTAATAATCTGTAATCTTGGGTTATTAAGAATGGATGGGGATAAAAACACACAGATCATAATATATGCAGAGTTGATATGTTTTCTCTTACTTTTGCATAGGTGAATGTCAGAATTAAGACCCTTGGCTTTATCTAATAACAAATTTTATGTGGAAACAAGTAAATATGGGAACAATCACAATGAAATGTTTTCTTTTAGCAATAAATGTTTCAGCCTCTCTTTCAGGCTGCAAGAGAGGACATTTTTCTTTATTCTCTTACATTTTCATGAAGGCGAGCTGATGATAAGGCAATAAAAGACAGAAAAAGAAGTTATGTACTCACCATAACATTCCACCTGTGTTGTCCATTTTCATTCTTCCTCAACTTATGGGTTCAAATCCAATCCCACGGATCTGACATGGCCATTGCAAAAGATCGTGGCAACCAGAAACTCTGGCGCTATTCCCTTACCCACAATGTACAAACCCCAAGTACCTCAGATTTTGTTTGCTTATTTCAGCAGAAAGAATGACTGAATTACAGATACAGGAGAATATATTGAAAGCTATGTTCCAAGTAAAAAAATATGAGCACTCATAAAATCAACTAAGGCCAATTTTGAGAGAAAAATTGCCATGGATTCAAAGGACAATCATAAGGCCTTTTTCAGCTATGTTAGGAACCTGGGTGGAAACTCCCAGATATGCTCAGAATTAGTCCAAAATGATACAAAAATCACTGAACCCACAGACATTGCCAACATACTGGCAGACAGGTTCAGTGCAAACTTCACCCCCCCTCTCCCCCCCTAAAGGAGAGATAACTATCCCAGCAGAGTGTAGCCTCCCAGACATCTCAAATGCACAGGTGAAAGCTGCTCTCTCTAAAGCTAAAAACACAGCATCAATGGGACCGGATGGTGTCCCGGCTGTGTGCTACACGAGCTAAATGAGGAATTAAACCCGCACATAAGGCAGCTGTTTAATCTCAGCCTTACCAAAGGATACGTGCCCAAGGAGTGGCGTACGGCAATTGTGGTCCCACTCCACAAAGGCGGTGCCTCTACGGACCCTGGTAATTACCGCCCCATAAGCTTAACAAGTCTAGTCTGCAAAGCTATGGAGAGGATCATAATGGAGCTCATAAACAAAGATATAGGGGACTTGCAGACACTGGACCCGACCCAGTTTGGCCGTCAAGGGCAGATCATGCCTTTTGAACTTGGTCGACTTCTTCAAAACAGTCACCAAGGCCATTGATGAGGGAAAGGCAGTCCATACAGCCTACCTTGACCTTGCAAAGGCCTTCGACACAATACCCCACTCGGGTATTGTAGAAAAACTTACCAGCTTAAATATAAACCCATATGTCACAAGATGGGTTGCAAACTGGCTTAAGGACAGAACCCACAGGGCTAGAGTTGCTGGCGCTATGTCAGACTCCAAGCCGGTCACAAGTGGTGTCCCACAGGGCTCGGTCCTTGGCCCCCTATTGTTCGGCATCTACTTCGGCATCTACTTCTCAGAAGTACAGGCCAACTTGGGAGGACTTTGGCTGACAAAGTTTGCAGACGACTGCAAACTGGGCGCCATAGTGGAAAGTGCATCGGACACGGATATCCTTCAGAAGGGACTCATGGAAACAGATAGCTGGTGCTAGAGCCATGGCCTGAAGTTAAACGCCAAAAAATGTATAGTCATACCCTTCGGGAAAAACAAGGTAACCCCAAGCTACCATATAGGTGGCAATCCACTAAGCACAGAAGAGGTTATCAGGGACCTGGGGACCCAGGTTGACAGTGGCCTTTCTTTTGACACTCACGTTGCTAAAGTGGTTAGAAAGACCTTCTACATTGCCCACCTGATCATGAAGGGATTCACATCCAGATCTAGTGACGTCATTGTTCCCCTGTACTCTTCACTTATCAAACCAATGATAGAGTACAATGCCCCATTCGAGATGTATCGCACCCGACATCTGCAGCAATTGGAGAGACCCCAAACGTTCCTCACCAAAAGGATAAAGGGACTCCAAAATCTGTCATATGCTGCCAGATTGAAGAAACTCCAGCTCTATTCAGTTGCATACCGTCTGCTCAGAGGTGACATGTGCCTGACATACAAGGCCATGTCCAACCCGGAATTAATGGACATGCTCCACCTCAAAAAATCCAAATCCACCAAAACCACTAGAGCAAGTGACTTAAACCTTAGCACGGATATAAATAGGACGTGCTGGAGGGATAGATTTATCACTCAGAGACTCCCTATGCTGTGGAATAAAATCCCGGTCCATGTGAGGCAGAGCACCTCGCTGGCTCTGTTCAAGAGAAATCTTGACCTGTGGATGGGAGATCGTAGGTTTATCCTGGGAATCATCTCTGTGTCACTGCTGGACAGAGGCACAACAAACTAATGGGCACAGTATTTTTTTCATATAAGGGGTGGCATAAGCCACAAAAATTTGGGCTAGGCTTATAAATGCCTTAGGGCAGATAGCCTAGTATAAACCTATGAACCTATGAACCTATGAAGTGGCATAATCAGAAAAACAATCACTCTTCCAGGAGAGTACATGGCAAGGGGTTGGTGGGAGGGGAGTTGAAGAATGAAAATGGATGACACAGATGGAACATTATGGTGAGTGCACAACTTTTTTATCTGATGTTCAATTTTCATCCTGTCCTCAACTTATGGGACAGAGTCCCCAGCTACCTAAATCCCTGAGTGGACTCAGGGAAGGATATTCCTGAGCACCACTGAACCAAATGATACTCTACCCCTGGAGACCATATCCAATTTGTAATGAGCAGCAAATGTGTGGGGAGTAGCCCAAGTTGCTGCAGCACAAATGTTGTCCATGGAAGCTATAGACTGGAAGACTGATGAAGTAGCCATGGCTCTAGTGGAATGAGCTCATAATGGTTTTGATAAGGTAATGCCCAATTTGCTGTATATATAAGAAATACAATCCGTAAGCAATTTGGATAGATTAATTTTGCCAACAGGTTTTCCTAGTGTTCTGTTGGAAAGAGAGACAAACAAACAAATGCTCAGTTTCCCTGACATTTTCTGTTTTGTGCAGGTAAAAATGCAATTGCCTGTGGACACTTAATAAATGCAACATGTATTCACCTTTGTAAGAAAATTTAGGGAAGAATACTGGTAAATGTATAGACTAATATTAGCATCTGAAACCACTTTAGGGGGAAAGGAAGCATTAGTTCTTAAAGTGACACTGTCTTTGTGAAAGATTAAATACGGTGGTTTTGAAGACAAGGACTGAATGTCTGAAATTCTTTGGCAGAAGTAATGGTTACTAGAAAAAATGTTTTCCAAGAGTGATATTTGAGTTCACATTAAGCTGCTGGCTCAACAGGGGGTGGCTTGAGTAAGCTGCTGCAGAACCAGATTAAGATACCATGGGGGAGTAGGTTCTCTAAAAGGAGGCCTCAGAAGAAGAGCAACTTGCAAAAAAGTTGTGCATAGTCTGTGGCAGGCAATAGAAACACCTTCAAATCCTATGTAAAAATTTGAGATTGCTGCTAGCTTTACCTTAACTATGCTGGAGATAGCTCCATCTTTAAAAAGTATGGCTAAGAACTCAAGGATACTATGCAAAGGGACTGAAAAGGGACTGAGATTATTTTTGTCGGCCCAGTAAGCAAATCTTCTCTATTTACTGGAGTACAGTTTATGTGTTGTTGGTTTATGTGAGGATAAAAGGATCTGACAGACTGAAGAGGACAGCACAGGTTGTCTGGCTACTAGCAGAACTGGAGCAGCCAGGCAGATTTTTGGTATGTCTGGATGAATCATGCCTGTTGGACGAGACAGAAAGTCTGGAGTCGGATCTAGAATCCACGGTTGGTGGAATAAATTAGGCCAAAGGAAGGGGAACCAAATCTGTCAAGGCCAAAAAGGTGCAATGAGGGTAACTTTGCTCTTCAACATGGCAGCTTTCTGCAGAAACATGGAAATTAGCGGGATTGGTGGGTAGGCATAAAGAAGGCTGCGGGGGGGGGGGGCAATCGTGAAGTGGAGCATCTCTTTGTAACTCCCCCTGTAAAGGGATCAGGGCAAAGTAGCTGCTGAACATGTTGGTAAAGGGGGAAGAAAAGAGATCGCAGCAAGGTTCGCCCCATTGATGAAAAATCATGTCCACCACATGTCTGTCCTGAGACCATTCGTGAGGTAGAAGAATGCACCTGCTCAGCATCTCAGCTGTCACATTCCCGGAATGTGCATTGGGATTAGAAAGAAGTTGGATGAGATCATCTATTGCCACACTCTGAGTGTTTCCTTGCTTGCTGATGTACCAAACTAGTGACATGTTGTCCATTTGAATTGCAATTGTCCCCCAGGGAAGAGCGTCTTGAAAGGTCTGCAATGCTAAAAGTACAGCTCTCATCTCTAGGACACTGATATGCACACTGGCCTCTTTGGGGGACCAAGTGCCTTGGACTGTCTTCCCCAGGTAATGCCCCCCCACCCTAAATGGGAAGCATCTATGGTCACTATGGCCTTGGGCTGAGGGGGGAATGAACGGACGGCTTTGCAGAACCTTTTCTGATTGAATCCACCACTTGAGATCTCTCATGCAAATCTGAGTAAAACATATCAGAGTTGACATAGGTTGATAAAGTACTGACCACTTCATGGCTAGCATCCATTGCAGAATTCTCATATAAAATCTGGCTAATGGTACTAGAGTTATTGCCACTGCCATGGATCCTAGGGCCTGAAGAACCAAGCAGGCAGAAACTTTGGTGCTTCAAATTATTTTTCTGACCTGTGCTATTATTGTATGAGCTCTTAGAGGAGGCAGTGAAGCTGTCATTAACTTTGTGTTGAACAATGTTCCTATAAACTCCAACTTTTGAGTAGGTTCCAAATGAGGCTTTTCATAATTTATGGTTATCCCCAGAAAGGAGCATGTCTGAAGAACCTGATTTCTTGCTTCTATTACCTGATGCCTGGTCAGAGCGGTAATGGGCTAGTCATCGAAAAATGGATGCACCCAGAGTCCTTGCAGTCTCAAGTGAGCTGCTATTACTACCATACATTTGGTGAACACCCTGGGGGCTGTGGTGAGACCAAAGGGCATAACTCTGAAATGGTAATGACTAGCTCCCAACCAGAAGAGTTAATTCCTTCAGGACCACCTGTTCATCTTTATGTGACAGTACTCGCTCTGAATGTCTATTGAGCACATCCAGTCGTCCTTGCCCAGAAATGGGAGAATGGACTTAACTGTGACCATCCGAAACTTGGTGCGTCAAACTGATTTGTTCAAGTTGCCGAGATCCAACATTGGTCTTCAGTCCCCTGCTTTCTTTGGCACTAAAAATAGTCTTGAGTAAGTTCCGGATCCCACCTGGTCTTGTGGGACCTCTTGGATGACTCTTTTTTTTTTTCTAGCAGCTTTTGTAACCAGGCTCTCTAGTGCCAGGATAATCGACCACAGACTGCCTCCAGAAGTGGACAATCGGGCCTTCATTCAGGAGCACTGGAAGGGTCTGTAAAAACCCTTGGTTCTGCAGGCCATGAGAGCACCATCTACCAATGGAGTTCTCCCTTCTACCCTTGGGGGAACCTCCTCCACGTGTGTTCTGGAAAGGACCCTGGGACTTTTTGAACCACATTTTTCCAGTACCTCACTGATTAAGGATCTTTGAGGCATGGAAAAATGTACAACCATAGCAGACAGTGTTTTTCTATCCTTTTTACACCTGGATAAAGTATCCTTAAACAAAGACGTTCTGTCAAAAGGGGCATTGATGAATGAAGACTTGAATGGCTCCACAAAACCACCTAAGTGCATCCAGGTGTGCCTCCTTATGGAAACTCTAGAACCCGTTGCCCTTGAGGTTCCTTCAGCCTCATGCAAAATTAACCTCATGGAAAAATTGGAAAATTATTGTAGGGTAGCCACCTGAGAAGTAACAGATGCCTATATCTCATCAGAATCAGATCCTGAAAGGGCATAAGAAACCTGGTGAAATATGCCAAATAGTTCAGAGACCTTAAGACACAGGTTGTTGAAGCAAAGACATGCTTCCCAAACCTATCCATTGTCTGAGACTCCTTGTTAGGAGCATGGACAATGAAACTCTCTTCGGATAGTTTCTTTTTAGTGGCCACTGCCACGACCATGGCACCAACAGGCACTTCTGTTGTCAAAAACAGTGTGTCCTCTGCTGCTATTAAAATAATGTCTGGTCTCCAGGGGACCAGTTCAATGCCCACCGAGAGATCACATCTATGAGGAAATCAGTGGGTGGAGTCACCCAGGAGGTAAATGGGCCAGTGCACAATGCCTCCAGGAACACAGACTTTTTAGACAAAGAGTTGTTGGACTTCCAGACACCTCTTTCTTTCAGAATTTCAAGGATGTCTCCACATTGTACATCTTCAGGAGGTGACCACAGGGACCTTTCTCCTTCATCAAAGTCTGTATCTTCTGTGACTGACTCCTTAGGAGAGTCTAGGTGTTTCCTCTTTTACATTCTCTTCTTACGGACTGCCTCAGTGGAATGCTCTGAGGAGGAATCAAAAGAGGTGGGAAGCCTGGGGTTTTGGTATTGGCTGTCCCTGTGGAGAGGATAGATGAGACACTAAGAGAAGAGGTGGCAAGCCTGTAGACTCAGGATTCAAGGGGAAGGGAACAGTCTTTATTGAGGATGCAGACAAGGCTCTCTCCAGGACCTCAAAGACAGACCCCCAGCGAGGGGCAGGATCCTGGGACTGCAAGGGCAAGCTTCATAGGTTCATAGATTCATAGATTAGTACTAAGCTAACTGCCCTTGTGAGCCATTTTAAGCCTAGCCAATTATCCCTTGTGAGACTCAAACCCTGCACCTTGTGTTTGTAAGGCAAACACCTTAACCATTAGGCCACCCTCCCAACCCCCTCTGGACTGAAGCCCCTCCCTACTCTGGGAGAACTCCTCCAAGGCTGAAGTCAGAGCTGAACTAACACCTGCCAAGGCCCTGAGATGCAGTCATGGCTCTGAGAACTTCTGAATCGACTGCAACTCCCTGGACCCAACAGCTCACCAAATCTGATGTAACACAAGAGCTCAGAACAAGCTTTGAACCCAAGGATAAAGATATTCTTGGATCCGATGCAGATGACTCAGATCCAGTATATCCAAGACCAAGTAGTGAGTCGGAGGAGGTGCTTGCACAGGGGGTGTAAAGGAAGATCAGATCTCATGAACCAAATAGGTAGGAGCCGAAGGGACACTGACATGTTATCTGTTGAGAGAATCCTTTTCACTAACCTTGCCACATCTTCTTCCGTAAGGCTTCTAGAAGACAAAGTGGACACAAGGGAAGGAGACTTAGGTCTCTCCAAAAAGGAAGAAGAAATCCTAGATGGAACAGGATCCACTAAGGGAGAGTATCTGGTCTTTGAAAAGGAGAAAATGTTTTATAGAGAAAAATAATAACTCATCTTAATAATCAAGAATCGCTAGAGAGCACTGTAACACCAGGTCTTTCTCTGAAAGCAGCAAACGAGATCTGAGGTACGTGGGGTTACAGTCCATTGTGGGTAAGTGAGTAGAGTGAGAGTTTCTGGTTGCCATGAGCTTTTGCAAAGGCCGAGTCGAATCTGAGGGATCGGACCCGAACCCATATGTTGAGGAAGTAATAAAAGTTGACATCATCAGATCCCTGGTTTCCTCAGGGCTAAATGTTAATGATTTCTGAAAGTATGCATGTAGTTTTCACATCTGGGGAGGGAGAATAAAGATTAAAAAAAAGACACCAATTAGTTTAAGCAGAGAAACAGGCAATGACATGCATCTTATCATGGATAACCACAATTTCAGGTCAATTAAGCCCTTTGTTAACAGTTATCTGATTTGACAGAAATGTTTATATTAGGAGGGTTAACTTTTATTATTTGAAGAAGTACATAGCTATGTGTGTTTGTATGAAGTTAACAGGTTATAGGGATGTTCTAGAGGGGTGCATTTGTTTTTTTTTTCTTTGAAGGCTTTTATTAAAACAAAAAATCTTGTAAAATGTGACACGGATTCTAAAGTTGATAAGAAAAAATATATAAAGGGTTAGTAATTAAAAAAGAGTTTAAGAATTTTATCTGGGAAGGGAAGAAAGCAAGGGTCATTCTGATTCTACCAATAGAAAAAGGTGGACTAGGATTACCCAATTTGGGGGGGGGGGATTTTAGAGCAACACAGTTAAGGCTCTTACACATAGCACAAGCAGAAAACTATAATTAAAAGTGGAAAGGAATGATGCTGACACAGGGAGGAAGCTCATGAAATAAGGAGAGATTACGATTTTGGATGCAGACTCTTAAGGAGAACAATCAAAATCATACAGAGTATTATATTCATAAATGAGTAATGAGTATTCTAAGAACCAAACCAGCACAAGAATGGAGAAAAGAGATTTTGCCGATAGGGTTGACTGTGGTCAGGAATACAGATAATAGGCAAGAGGGGGCTAGAATTTATTGGAGAAAACTAGCAAAGGAACCAAGGTATTGGGAGAAAATAACTAGAAAGGGAAAGGTGATAGAATGGGAAGAGGCCAAGAATTTACTTGGACTACAGGTTAGAGATTGCCTTCCCACTCAAGGATTGATATCAGAGTATAGGCAAAGAGAAAGAAACAGGGGGCTATTAAATGCAAGACCAGCACTGGTAGAGTTTTTAATAGAATCTAGAATAGAAGCTACCTTTAAAAAAGGAATAATTAGTAAAGCATTTAAAATATTGCATGATAATTATAAGAATCAATCACAGAGCTTAGAAAGGACTGGGAAGAGAGACTTGATAAGCAATTCACAAAGAGACAATGGGGGATAAATGTATTATCTCCCAAATAAGCAACAAAGTCTAGAAGATTTAGGATCTTTGACTGGAGGTGTTTAATAGATATTTTTATACCCAAAGTAGACTTCAAAGAATTTTTCATCAGCTGGATAGCAAATGTTGGAGGCGTGACAGGCAAGAAACAGGTAGCTCCAAACACAGTTTTTGGAAGTGTGATGAGCTGGCAGACTTTTGGGATTCCCCATGGACCACTCTGTCAGAGATGCTGGAGGAGCAAATTGTACTGACTGGGGAGATCATTTTTTTGAGTTATGCTATAGAATCGGAAATTCCTAGACATAGTACTGAGTCTAATTATGGTGACTGCCAAAAAAGCAATTACTAGAAAATGGAAATCAATGTCTAGACCAGCTTTAGCAGACGTAGTGAATATAATAACAGAGATAAAATAACTGGAATTGGGATCTTTAGAAAAGGGAAGGAACAAACTATAGGAAAAAAATGGGAATTGTGGGAACAATATATACAGAGCAGGAATGAGGTTTAAGAGGCAGGATTTGAATGAGCTATATAATGCATAACTAACAATGACTGGATGGTTTATAATTGATGTGTAATATTTAGAACTACACTTGTTTTAATTGTGTCTGTGATGTAAACTGTTTGCAACTAAAGTGATATCATTCTGTATGTTTTTCATTTATATAAATGGAAGATTGCCTTCGTCGTATGTGTAAATTTAATAAAGATGTTTGAAAAAAAAGAAAAAATGTATAAAGTATTAACCTGACAAACATTAATGGGTGCATGTATCCCAAATGCTGGAAAAAGAAATTTAAAAAGCCTGCCATATATGTATGATAGGTGCAAATAATGACTTCTTACCATAATGGTGACACTTTCCATGTTATCTTGGAATGTGAATGGTCTCGGGTATAAACAAAAAGTAAAGCATACTTAATTATATTAAGAAATGCAGAGTACAAATAGTAACGCTACAGAAGACACATTTGCAAAGAACCGAACATGTGAGTTTGATAAAAAAAAAAGATTTCAGGATGGATATTATAGAGAATATCAGGGACAAGGGAAAAGAGGAGTATTTACATTAATTGCTAGAAGAGCTCCAGTAGTTATAGAACAGGAAAAATATAACAATGGTAGATATGCAGCAGTAGGGGACTACTGGCAAAGGACGAGGAGTACGCTGGCATGTATTTATATTCCACCTAAAACCTAAAAACTTTGGGGAGAAATAACTTGCTTTCAACAGGGAATATAACTTATAGGTGGAGACTGAAATTTGATTTGCAGCAATGAGGATGTATCGGGGTGCTTAGAAAGGAAAATATAAGAAAACAGTATAGATTTCTTAATACAATTGTGAAAATATGTGGCATGAAAAGCGTAAATTCAGTAATAAGAATTACTATATTATTGCCGAAGGTACAATAACTATGCAAGACTTGACAGAAATTATATTACAGTGGAACATGTGCATTTAATTGAGAACTCTGATACAAATCCAGTAACTATTTTAGATCATGTGCTATTACTATGATTTAAATGCAAGGTAATGAAGTAAAAATGAGACACTGGAACTTTACCACCCACCTGTTAAAAAGAGAAGAATTTAAGGACTGGGTAGTAGAAATAATCTGGGAGTTATTAGGGAAGACAGAAAGTAATCCAGTGAGTGGGATAAAATAAAAGTGGAGTTTAAAAATAAGTAGAAATAAAAGAAAAAGAGATTTGGTATTGCAAAATAAGGGGAATCTCACAAAACAAGAAGAGACAATTGCAGAATGCCACAGAGAAAATACGGGAGGACCTGGATAATATACATAATAAGTAAATGCTTTTGATATTAACTCCAGAGCACAAAAACTTTTGGCATAATTGTGTACTGTAAATTGTTGCTGGACTAATTTTATTCAGAGTTGTGCACTATTTTTGATTCACTGTACAGTTTTTCAGATCTAAGCTAAAAGTGTTTTGCCCCACCTCTCCCTATTTTCTGCTGTGTCTTAAGTTGGTATAACTTTTTTTTTACAGCTTGTGTCATCTGACTATCTGAAGGATTACTTACATAATAATAGACCCTGTTAGTTAACAGACTACATATCACTGCTGGAACCTGTGTCTAACAGAACTCTTTTCACACTATCTGGAAATATACAGAGCCAAGTATATTTTTTGGTTCTTCAGAATTGTGTACTGTAAATTGTTATTTTTGATTCACGGTATAGTTTTCAGATCTCTGCTGAAAGTGTTTTGTCCCACCCAACCTCCGTATCTCTGGTTTGTTGTTTAAATATGGTGGCGTTTGCAGTTGCCCGTCCCACTGTAGATTTGATCCGGAACACTCCCCTCAGTCCCATTTCTTTACCACATTCTACCTACTACGCTCCTTCTGCACTTGTTTTTAGACATTTTTTAAACTGTGTTTGGTCTAATATTGCTACATACACAAGAGTGCTCGTTTGCACTGCATTTGAATTGTTTTTACTGCTGTTTTAGCTACTTTTCTGTAAAAAAAAAAACGGTAAGCCTGTCTCTTATCTTTCCTGTAACTAGTGTAGTCCAGTTACAGATTTGCTGTATCCAGGACTGTATGTAAGCTTCTAAGCCCCCCCCCAAGCCTTTCTGTGTTGGAGGGAAGCCTTGTAGCTTGTCAGTGGGAGTGGTAAGCACTAGGTAACATGTCTGCCATATAAGGAGTGGTTCTGGCACAGAAATGTTAGTTATTGGCCATCTGGGCAATCTTTTCCATCTCTCTCAACTTTCTGATTTGAAAGCCTGTATTTGCACTTGTTTATTTCCTGTAACTAGTCTAGTGCAGATACAGATTCTTAGTTTTAGCACTTGAATTTGCTTAGCCATGCTCAGCACTTGTTCATAACTTGTTGCAAGTACTAAATAAGCTACTAATTACTATAGCACTAAACCTTCCTCATTACCTAGAGGAAAACAGTTTTTGCACTTACTTTTCTCACTTGCTTAGAGAAAAACAGCTCTTGTACTCACTTTCCTCACTTATCTAGAGGAAAATAATTTTTTATTCAGGCATGTCCAAGGTTCAGCTCCCAGTGTTCTCTTCTGTCTATCTGATGAATCTGGGCATCTTGGGGCAATGTAGAAATTGCCTCATGTACACAGACAACCCTCTCCTCCTACCACCCAACACTACAACATGTGAGAGATGCACTTATCTAGCCAAACTGGGGGTAAAGCTCTCTCCAACCAAGACCGAACTTGACATTCAAGAGGAGAAGGTAAACACTTGCACCACACCACACTCATCACATAGTCTCACTAAATCTACACCACCAAAATCCACACATAGAAACACAAAAACATTCGCAGAGGAGGCTCTCAATAATAATCTGCCCAAGCAACAGAGACCTCCAAAGCAGAAACACAAGCAACTTCCACCCCCCAACACAACCCAAATGACACACAGCCCACAGACTCAGTGTGCCACTCAACCACAGCCAATAAGGCAAAACAACATATCCAACACACTAGTCATAGGTGACTCTATAGTCAGGCACACTGATGTCCCCACTCACCAGGCTAAACAAGAAGAAAGACATAACTCATGCACTCAGGGCACTCCACAACAAGTACAAATATGAATCTGTCATTGTCCATGTTGGTGTGAACGACCTGAGACGTACCTCCCTGGACTACAAGAAAAGAGACATGGAAGAGCTCTCCGATCTTGTAGCCCAGGCAGGTATGACCCTAGCCCTGAGTAGCATTCTGCCATCGCCCAGAATGATACCGCAGTACAAGGACAAAATGAGTGACTTCAACAATTGGCTGAGCTTCTGGTGTCATTCTAGGGGGATCCAGTATCTGTCTGCTTGGGATGACATGGTCGACAGGACACAATGCTTTTGCACCTGTCACCCCTTGGTTTCCAGATACTAGGCAAGGCTCTTGCCGCCCCTATAGTGCCTTTTTTAGGCAAGGTTCAAATGACAAATTCACCACCGTAACAGAAACAGGCAAGCAAAAACTGAGGGTAATGCTACTCAATGTTAGAAGTCTAAATCTCAAAATGCACTCACTCGAAGCACTCCTTAAAATGGAGAACACTGATATCTGTGCAGTGACTGAGACCTGGTTCAAGGCTCCAGAGAGCACCCCTGAACTACGAGGCTATAACTCATACCACACTTTTTTGGCCATGTAACCTGGACCGGAACACCAAAGGCGGAGGTGTGTCCATATTCATTAAGGATATCCACACCTCCAGACTAGTTGCTTAGCATAATGCATCTGAGGTTATCCAAGTGCAACTAACTCTGGGCAAAACTGCAATCCAAATTGTAGCTTGCTACAGATACCCCACCATGCCCCAAGATTCCCACTCCTCTTTTCTTGATGTACTGGAAAATATTAGGGTTCAACCAAACACCCTAATAATGGGTGATTTAAACTACCCCACCATTAACTGGGAAAACTACTCGTGTACCAATTCCTTCACACGCTTTCTGGAATTTATAAACTCCAATGCCCTGGATCAACTTATCCACATCCCAACCAGGGGCAACAATATCCTAGACCTAGTCATTACCAACATGAGGGACTGGTGTTCCACACCTAAAGTCACAATTCCTCGTTGGTCCGATCCGACCATAAGCTAATCATCCTTGATATCCACATCCTGCCCCAACCCCTCATTAAGGAAACCACAGTAAAAAATTTCTCCAAAGCCAACTTCATGCTTCTTAAGACAGAAGAGGTGAACTTCATGACACCCATGCAGATGGACAATACAGTTATGACTGCTGAATCCTACACAAATGCACTCTATAAGCACTTACACGAGTGCATTGATCATGCTATCCCAAACAGAACCAAGATGCTATCCTCCAAAAAAAGGAAGCTAATCTGGTGGTCCCCCTGCCATAAACAAACTGTATAACAGAAGGAAGAAATTGTTGCAAAACAGAGTAAAATCCCATGAGTGGAGGAACTCCCTGGTCAGCCTCAGTAAGATGCTGAGATCCCTTATCAGATCGCTAGCTGCGAAAAAATCGCCACTGATTCTAAGGACAACCACAAATCATTCTATAGATATGTCAAAAATCTCAATGGCAAAACCCAGATCTCATTGTGTTATAGCACAATGGCACGAAAATTACAGAACCAACTGATATTGCCAACACCCCCTCCCCTCACCCCTTAAAAGGCCCATAGTTATACAGGAAGAATGCAGAGTCCCTGTAATCACAACTAAGCAGGTAAAAGCTGCACTCTCTAGAGCCAAAAACACAGCATCCATGGGACGGACAACATCCCAGGCTGCATTTTACACGAACTTCAGAACAAACTGGCTCCCCACCAAAGCACCATGTTCAATCATAGCCTCACATCGGGCTTTGTGCCCAGTGAATGGTGTACAGCAACAGATATCCCACTCCACAAAGGGGGAGCCAACACTGATCCTAGGAATTATCGCCTTATTAGGCTGATGAACCTTGTCTGCAAGGCCACGGAACATATCATCATGGAACTCATAAACAAAGACATTGGTAACCTCCAAACTCTTAGATCCCACCTAGTTCTGGTTTGTGAAAGGCAGATCATGCCTCCTGAACCTGATCGACTTCTTTGAGGCAGTTACCAAAGCCATAGATGAGGGTAAGGTGGTTCACACAACCTATGTTGACCTCGCCAAGGCTTTCGACACCATCTCCCATTCTGGAATTATAGCTAAACTCACTGAACTAGGTATAAATCCCTATGTCACAAGATGGGTTGCCAACTGGCTCACTGAAAGAGCCCACACTGTAAATGTTGCACACTCCAAATCTGACCTCAAACCAGTGACAAGTGGAGTACCACAGGGTTCAGTCCTGGGACATCACCTGTTTGGTATCTACTTCTCTGAAGTACAGGCTAACACAGAAGGCCTCTGGCTAATGAAGTTCGCAGATGACTGCAAACTAGGAACCATAGTAGAGTCCCCAAATGATGTAGAAATCCTACAGAAGGGCCTCGTTGAGACAGATGCCTGGTGTCAGAGCCATGGCCCCAAGCTCAATGCCAAAAGGTGCAGTGTAATCCCCTTTGGTAAAAACTCTGCATCCATGAACTGCTACATAGACAGCAGTCTACTTAACACCGAATGTGTGATAAGAGACCTTGGGACCAAGATGGACAGTAGTCTGTCTTTTGATAGTCACATCACCACAGTAGTCAGGAAGTCCTTCTATGTGGCACACCTAATCATAAAAGGATTCTCTTCCAGGAAAAAAGAGGTCATTGTTCCCCTCTACTCGACACTCATTAGACCCATTATGCAGTACAATGCCCCTTTTGGAATGTACCTCACAAGACATCTGCAGTAGCTGGAAAGGCCACAGAAGTACCTCACAAAGAGGATTACTGACCTCAAAGAGATGCCCTACACTGACCGTCTCAAAAAACTCCAGCTTTACTCCGTAGCATATCGCCTACTCTGTGGTGATCTCTGCCTAATATATAAAGCTATGTCAAACCCAGAGCTGCTGGACATGCTACACCTAAAGAAATCCCAATCCCTCCGAGCTACATGGTCTAGGGACCTAAACCTTGTCACCACAATAAACAGGACATGCTGGAGGGATAGATTCATGTCCCAGAGACTTCCCATACTCTGGAACAGGCTACTCATCTATGTCAAGCAAAGTTCTTCATTAGCACTCTTCAAGAAAAATCTTGATGAGTGGATAGGAAATAGGAAATACACCCCAGGGATCACTTCTGTGTCTCTGCTTGACAGTGGCACAGGAAAATAACTTTCTTGGGTGGCGTAATCCAGGGAACCTTGTTGGCTAGGCTTACATAGGCCCTCGGGATGATAACCTAGTACCTACCTATGAACCTATAATGACTTTGGTGACAGAAAGTAAGAAGGGTTGTTGCCAAACTTAAGGAGCCTCCAACAAGAAAAATAACCAGAGATCATGTAGGGATATTAGAGATAGTTTGAAAATGTTATGAAAATGTACATAACACAGAGATGTGGGGAAATCAAGAAAAAAGCATAAATGGAATTATTTTTAGAAGACTTAAGACATGCCAAGGTTAGAGGCAGATGAGGCTAAAAAACTAACAGTTAAAATAGAAGAAGAAATAAAAACGGTGAAGTTAACAGTGGTGGCTGGGGGCTTCAAATCAAAGGGGGGCTGCAGGAGACAGCTGAATGGGTGGGGCCAATGGGAAGAGCCACGGCCAACTAGAAAGGGGTTGGGGCTATGCCAAAAAATGCAAAAACTGAGTCTTTAATTAAATACGCTGCTCTGGGTGCCAAACCATCATTACGAGAGTCCAATCAGGAGAAATGAAGTGCAGATGAAAAAAAATATTTCAATGCATTGGCTACATGATAGCTTACTTAATATCTACATGGAAACAAATAGGTTGTGAGGCATGAAAAAATAAATTACTTTTTAAATACATTACTGGAATGCCAGTCAAAATAAAGTATAAAATACAAGCAGCACTCAACTCAAATCACTTCTCTTTGCACTGCAGTTCTAATTATAATTTATATTCAGCTTTATAAAAGTACCAAGTAACATGCTGAAAGTAGCAATCTCTGTGATACCCCCACTTGTAAAATGTTTCTTAGCCAAAAAAGACCTGCTGCCTGACAACAGCTGTCTACTTGTTTCATGGGGAAAACATGATCAAAGTAAAAAATGAACAGCAAACAAGAAGCTCAAGATAAATTGCTTAAAGGATTACTGCACAGGTTATGGACCACACATGATAGATTGGCATTCTTAGTTTACTGGTAAAGCCTGCAAAGATGACTGCAAGTCTCCAACAAATGTAACGAGCTTCTGAAAATACTGTAATCCTGTCCTTTATTACAAATACTGTCATATGCATTTCAATACTTAAGGCTTATATGCAATCTAGTTATGTAAATATTCTCTGCATGGCAACAGCAAAAAGGCTTTCAATGTTGGGAATTTTTTAACAGTATGCTTATTAAAGCTTACTTGCATCTTACAGTCTCAGATAAGCTTGCCTGATGGTCATTAAAGCATTGCTACTTTAAACACAGAGGAACAGGCTCTGCAACAACATGCATTTTATGAATAAGAATAATCATAAATCAACAGTAGAAAAATATGACAGAAAACCAGAACATTCGGCAAAATCAAGGACAGATGAAATGCCACTGTAGTACTTGTATCTACCTTGGATGGGAGGATACTTTGCACACTTACACTGCATAACTGCTCCTTGCCTTGCCTGGACACATCCAGAGTCACTACGTGCGGGAGTGGGGTGCAACAAGTATGTCACAATTTGAAATGTCTCTGGCTGACAGTGATGACCCTGACACATTGATTTGTGTGGTAGTTAGTTCAACAGAGGAGATATTGTGAACATTAGATTGGAGACACTGCTGAAAATGATGACACAACACTAATTTCCTACTCTAATGTTCACAATATCTCCTCTGTTGAACTAACTACCACACAAATCAAGTTATTGAACAAAGGGTTAAACTTTGTTCCGGGTTTTTTTTGTTTCTGAACAATCTTTGGCTCAGGATGTGGCCAATTTTTGCCGATTGCTTAATCTGAAATTGTTTTATGCTAACAATGACAGGGTTACATCTCAGGAATTTAAGTTTAAGAAATCCACCTTTAATCCACCAATGACACATCTGGTAGGGGCTTTTCAAAAAAGTGTACTACATGATATACACTGTTATTTCAGGGATTTTCCCATTTCTCATCACAATTTGTCCACGGAAGAAATACGGAGTCTTGAGGAACTCATTACCAATAAAGATTTGGTAATCACACAAGCTGACAAGGGTGGGGCGGTGGTGGTATTGGACAAGAGCACTTATGATAAGGAGGCCATGAGACAATTGGGGGACAAGGAATATTATATGCGGATGCCTGTGGATCCTTCTCCTCATTTTCAAGGTAAAATTGCACAGTTTTTGACTGATGCTGTTGAGGAGGGTATAATTACACAATCTATTAAGGAACAACTAATAGTCATATCACCTAAGACACAATATTTTTATTTGTTACCCAAGATAAATAAAAATTCCACCAATCCACCTGGCCGACCTATTGTCTCTGGACATGGGTCCACTTACAGAACCATTGTCCGAATATCTTACCCAATATCTAAAACCATTACTCTCGTCTATAAGAGCTAGAATTCAAGACACTACCCAGTTTTTGGAGATTATCAATGATACCCAACTTGAACCCCATTGGCTACTATGCACTTTGGACATCACCTCTCTTTACACCAATACTCCACACTGGGCAGGCATACAAGCTTTGGACTATTGGTTGGCTAGATCTGGCTTATATCAACCTGGATTTAATACTTTTTTAGTATGTCTCACAGAATATGTGTTGACCAGTAATGTCTTTTACTACAAAAATGAATGTTTTTGGCAAATTAAAGGTACCGCCATGGGTGCGTCTTTCGCACCCATTTATGCGGATCTTTTTATGGCATATATTGAGGAGATCATGATTTATGATCATAATCATAACATTTACATGTGCGAGATGGACATCTGGCGTCGTTATCTGGATGATTGTTGGTTGGTGTGGAAAGCTGATGATTATTATCTTAAGGAGTTTCTGGATTACCTCAATGACAGTATATGGGGCATTGAATTTAAGCTGACCTACAATAGATCCAGGATGTTATTCCTGGACGTTGAGATCAATAGAAATGAGGACGATACTTTGTCCACCACGTTATTTAGGAAATTTCCAGAATTCAACTCCTTGTTACATGCCACCAGTTTCCACCCACAACATATCATCCAGAATATACCTAAATCTCAGTTTTTAAGAGCCAGAAGAATTTGTTCCAACCAACAATCTTATGTCCAGATTCGTGATGATCTGGTCAGAAGATTTATTGATAGGGGTTACCGTCCAGGTATAGTCCATTTGGCCAAACGGTGGGCTTCAAATCTTAATAGACAGGATTTGTTATCTTACAAAGACAAGAACAATGATTTGATTCAACAGCCCTTACGTCTGGATGGACGCAATACACGGGGTTTTATGAACATTATACAGAGACATTGGAATGTGTTGAGGGCTGATACCAAATTAAATTCCTTTCTTTTAGATAGATGTTCCTTTTCATTTAGGTGGGGTCAGACTATTGGTTCCAAACTTAGTCACTACAAGAGGGTTTGTCCTGATACTACATTTTCCACCCAACTGTCACTCAGAGGTGGACCTGTTTTAGGTTGTATTCCATGTGGACATTGTTCATTTTGCACCCGTGTTCTACATGCCAGGGAATTCAGCAGCAAAAACACTTCTGAGGTCTTTGATATTAAATTTTGGGCCAATTGCAGTACTGAATGGGTCATATATTTGGTGACCTGCACTTGTTCTGCCTTTTATGTGGGCCAGACCTCTAGAGCGTTTCGTCTTAGAATGTGTGAACATTTGAGTGACATTAAGAACAAACGTTTGACCAATGCATTGTATAAACATTGTCTACAACATGCAGCAGCCTCCTTTAAGTTTGTTATTATTGATTGTATCAAAGGTATTTGTAAAGATAAACACCACTGGCATGAGATACTTTGTTTTAAGGAGAAAAAATGGATTGTGAAACTAGGAGCTCTATTTCCACCTGGGCTTAATGACCAATTTTGAATCAAGTATTTTGATTGGTTCTTATGTGGTTTTCCACTATATATATGTAGGCATTCAATTATTTTGATTGTTTGAATTTCACTGATGAATGCTCTGTGGAGCCTAAACCGGTCTGAATGTGTTACTTCAGCTACATGAATATATTTGTACTATAGGGGCTTTGTCCCTTTTTGTGAATAAATTCTAACTGCATTTTTATGCATGTTGGCATTTTCCAACACTTGCTGGCTTCTTCGTTTTTGGATCAACAGCATTTTATTGTCGCAACTTTCCAAGATTATGCAAGCAATGTTTAAAATGTGTCCATAGTTTTTGGACTTTTGTCCCCCCCCCCCCCCCCACAATAAAGTTTGGCTTTTTCCAGATTTCTTGTGCTTCAAAGTTCAGAGATACAGGTGTGTTGAGTGCATTTTACAAGGAGCTGAGAGCCTGAAGAGAAGTTTAGTGCTGCTTATGCAGTGTCTGCTTGCATTGTTAATAGCACAACAGGTAGTGTTACTTGCTTTTGATGCAGAAGACTGTGGGTTCTACTCTCGCAGTATATAGATGCATTACTGATATTGTACTGTGTTGTACTTTTAAAGTGGGTAAATGCTAAGGTACGTCACTATCGCACACTCACCTCACCCGCGCCCTAACCCTAACTCACCTACCCTACCCTAACCCTCACGTCCACACAATCGCACACTTACCTGACCTACGCCCTAACCCTAACTCACCTAACCCACCCTAACCCTCACATCCACACAATCGCACACATACCTAACCCGCACTCAATCACACACTTACCTGAACCCGACCAGCAACTTTCCACCACAGCACTGAAAATACCGAATTCTTTCCCTAGGAAAGAATTTAGTTTTCTGTTGCTTTGATATTTTCATCTTTCGCTGAACAGGGTTCGATATTAGAATATTCAAAGTTTTGAAACTTCGATGTTCTAATATAGACCCCATTCCCTATTGCAATATTACTAGCTTTTCATTTTTTTTAATGTAGCATAGGCAATTTATTCCTCAAGAGCAACAGGCACTTTATTTGTAGATGAAACAATGAAATATAAAGTTGTGTGCTAGCAGCAACCGCTTCATTAGTCACATATCTCTTTAATGTGGAATTATTTAGATGACTTTTACTTCTGCAGAGATTGTGCATATTTACTGATACTGGTGGACTGTAAAAGTTTGAGTAGACCTTTATGATGGAAATGTTCTGAATTGGACAGTTTTGTCATTATTGGTGCATGCATTTTGTTTGACTGTTTACTGGAAAAATGTTCAAAACCTCTAACAACTGTACTGTATTATACAAGGAATATAATTTAATACAATCAGGAAGGTGTATCAAAGAACACATGTATGTTTTCTGTGCAAGGGGCCTATGATTTGAAAACAGCCCAAAGTTAATCTTTATCTGCCACTGGCCAGATGTATTTTCTTTGAATGTGGGTTTTGATGCTGTTTCAATGAATGTGAGTTTCAAGGGCAGAGAAGTTTTAATGCTAAGTCTATTTTCATTGTGAAACTGCATTGCTTTGTTTAGCAGATATATATTAGTGTTTGAGCTGTAAAATGTAAAATAAAACTTTCAAATGAAATCCAAATCATCGTAGAAGTAAAGCAGTATGCACATTACAATGTTTATGGTAAATGGAGCAAAACAGCCAAGTAATGGGACACTGGAATAGCTGCAAGGGGGGGAGCCCCATTCAACCATGATTTTGTGAGGGGAGAAGGGTGGCAAACTCAGCCCCGGCTGAACTTTACCTCTCAATTGTCCAGATTTTTGCGGACTGAATAGTTTTTTGCTTCTTATTTTTCATTTGTTACTCATAACAATTGTGGTTTTCTGGCAAATCATTTAGGAATGAACTCACTAAATAATGACAGACATTGAGTTTCAGACTTCATACCCTTCAGAAAAATGCATGCTAAAGCAAGACCTGTTATTCTGTCAACTGTCTAAGTTTATACAAGAGCAATTTTTAGTACTGTTTGTATGTTCCCCAATATATTTGACCTTACCCAGATTTCCTGCATTAAGATGTTGAGAGGTACAAGCAAATACAAATAAATCACTTTATAGAATTAGGTATATCCAAACCTCTCAACTGTCCCCGATTTTGGCTCAGGATGATCCTCTCCCCTAATAATACCTCCGCAAAATGGCATATTTGGAAGAAAACGTGTTTCATGCTTGCACAGTAATGCTACTATCAAGCACTGACACTGTCCAATAATTTTATTATTTTCATTTGAATGGGGAGATACAAAACACTTTAAAGTAAACGTAATACAGAGATGAAATAAGATTCCATGGCTGATTCACATCTATGTCAATAACATGCATAAAATTAAGAAGTGTTCCAGTAGATCCACTTTATCTGTTTAAACAATAAAATTGTTACTGTATCATGCAAAGTGCGAAAAAAAAAAACTTTTGTTAACAGGTAAAAATCACAGACAAAACAAACTGTAACCTGCCACTGATTTATATTCATGAAAGCATCTGTTTCAGTGGACCACGCAGTGCGGGTCATAACACAGAGAGGTAAACAGGACAGGCATGTGGGCATTCTGTGCTTTGAAAGTCTATGTTTCTACTATATCCTGAATATAACCTATTAACCCTGCTCATTTTCAACCTCATTCGTGTACAGGCACGACTGTTGCTCATTTGTTCTCATGTTTCTCACTGAATTGAATTTCATCAGCGCTTCCTGCAAAACAGGTAAGTTATCTCAAGATGAACAAAAATAAAATGGCATAACTGAAAATATGTCATTCAAATATGCTTTTTTGACAGCTTTAACTGTCATACCCCATAGAAATTCTTGTTTCTTAACAGTTCATTTACTTATGTTTGCAGTGAGGTAATGATACTTCTCAAAACATGTAATTTAACACTCCCGAGATCCTTAGTAACCATAAGGGTATTTTCCTTACACAGATAACAGAATTACTGGAATGTATCTTGCATGCTCAGAAGCATTTTGGAAACATACACGTGATACAATTAACTTGGATGAAAGCTACAGAAGTTTCAATACACCTCTTTTAGAGTAGCTTCACTGCACATCTGTGTAACTGTATCTGGAAACATGCAAGATGTAACAAAACATACATAGTGAAGTCAAAAAAGGTGCAATGACTAATTTAGTTTGTCCAATATATGTCCTCCTTCACCAGCATGCTCTTAGATGACAATGAACTAATGACATTTTCTAAATTTCAAAACAAAACGAAAATGGCAATAAAACACTCACTATTTACTACACACAAAAAAACAACCAGCAAGCACTTTCATTCATGAAGAGCTTCTTCGGACCTGGTTGTCACACATACAAAACTCACATTTATATGTTACTCAAATCACATGACCCAAAACGTGTCTAAATGTCAACACATTTCTATTTTTCAATTAACATGACTATCTGGATCCATCTTTCCTTGACTATGTCTAAAGAATTTGTTCTGCATAAAGTGAAAGTTCCACATCACATTAATCCCAGTACACATATCTCAACTGTTGCTAATGTGAGGATCTGAAATATTAATAAGAGCATTAAAAAAGTAATGACCCAATCAGAAAAACAAAGAATTTTCTAATCTCACCATACAGAATAAAAGGGCAAAAACATGATACTATACGCATTTAAACCTGTCTTTATTACTGATGTACACCACACATTTCCAAAAGGTGTTGCCTGTAAACATACAATCCTTCCTGACCCAAAGACAAGGTACAGGGCACAGATGAGAACTGAGGGCAGTCTTCCAACTCAGTAATGAGCATATGACAGAAAACAAAATAGTGAACATATGGACAGCAGAAACAACAGCCTCCCACCAAAGGATTTACCTCAATGAGCATGAAAGGCCCCAGTAATACAATCAGCAGCATACATGCTTGCTTACATCTAGACCTGCACGTAACAATAAAAGTTATTTCTTTATTCTCCAAAAAGAGTATACCACATTATGTTTGTATAATCAATTAAATCTTTGCAGATATAAAAGTATAAGATTTCAAATTTTAAAATAAATTTGGCTGCACAGACATAAGTACTGACCACACCCACCAAGCACCTTCCAAGGTCTAGCTGAGACAAACCCGATTTTGCTTCTTCTTCTTCAGCTACTTCTGTAATACAGCAGTTCACTCATGAATGCTGTAAAACTTGTGCACCATCAGCTTGTCAGACATCAGTACAAGCAAGATACACACATGCAATTGCCAACAAACAAGATATGTCTTTTTATTTCCAGACTTCACCTGCTAGCTATAACATAACAGCACTGGCACTTTGGAACAACACTGTGTGCTCAGATATAGCTACAAGCCATTACCCATTACATACAGAACATGTGCCAGCCTATATGAAATACCACGGCTAATCATAGCCGACTTAGACTAACGTACTGAAAAACTGACTATAGTCTATGACATACATTAGTTAAAGAAAATCAGAAAGATGGAGGAAGTAAGGAGACATTTTTAAAAGATGCCTACATGGAATTTTTGCATCATTCTTGTACACAAAAACAACCAGAGATGTGCAGCTGTCAGAATGCTCTTGTTCTATAGTGTAAACTCCCACTCCTGGTCTCCAGACTGTCAAGAATTGCATAAAAGGATGCAGCTTTTTTCTGCCAGGTAAAAGCTTACAAAGAAGTATTTTATAATACGACACCATCATAAACAGAAGCAGCATGAGTCATGCCCTCCCCCTCTAAGCATATAGTATTCCATCATATGCAAATAATGAAGCGGCTTAACAAGATTTAAAGTAAACCGCATCTACAAATATGACCAGCCTTTAGGGTATGAGGACTTGACTCCTGAACCTATACTGCTAAATTACAGTGTTTATTTCTGCTGCAACCAGCATAAATATCTATACATCTTTTGTAATAAGTTGATTTTGACTGCAGTTTTCACCTCTCAAAGTTTTCTTTCCAACATGGTTCTGTTATTAAACCTAGTTGTCAAATATGAAAAGATCATAGTTGTCACAATTCTGCCAACATAAGTAACTGAGGCAAAGTGCTTAAGAAATAGCCGCCTAGCTCATCCGCACTATAGGATTCAGAGAAACAAATTATACAAATTTGAGATTACACTTTGTGGGTGCGGGGCACATTACAGAAATGTTAAAAAAAAGAACAGTTTAGTGCATGCTCTGACCCTCCTAACAATAAAACTGGTGGTTTTGGGAAGAATTTAATAAATAATGACACTCATTACAGTCACAGGCTTCTTTTACTTCAGAAAATGCATGGTAATGCGCATTCTCTTATTCTGTCAACTGTCAAAAGTTAACAGTTCTAATATTTAAAAAGTGGGAAAAACAGTTAACAGTTGTAATATATAAAAGTGCCGTCTACTTTGGGCATCTGTCAATAGTTCTACAAGGAGGAAGTGAGAGCTACGCTTCAGGTCAAAGCAGTTGCACAACGATAATCCCCAAGATTAAGGATGCACAATCCACAGGATGCAGACAAGACCAAGGTATTGCTATGTTCATGTTAAAATCAGGAAGAGGGCCAGACAGGATCAAGAAGCTGCCAGGGTAAGCCCAGAGTACTTGTTAGCTATGGCCACTGCACCCCTTCTCTACACCTCAACTAGAGAATTGCAGTGCTGCAAGTAGGTCTCACAGTATCCTTTAGGTTGGAAGACTCTGACTTTATTCCCTCCCCTCTGGCCAGTTCCTGTGGTATGTAGTCTGCTCTTTGAATCTCTGTCATCATCAAAAGCACTGTTTGGATTCCAGTCCCCTGCTCATGCACCAATATATTCAGCTGGGACTGCACTGCGGGGAGAATATGGTGAATGCATGGAACATACATGTCACTCCTGCTACAACCAAAAATGCTGCATGGCAGCTTCTTCATACTGTTCACTCACTGCTAGACTCAACTATACTATAAAGTAATGGCGTGTGTGTGTGTGTGTGTGTGTGTGTGTGTGTGTGTGTGTGTGTGTGTGTCTGGGGGGGTGGTTTGTTCAGCAGTATTTCCCTCCACAGGATGGGTGAGCTGGCAGTGACCATTCACGTATATCCTCTCAGGCTCGTTCCTCCACTTCTCACATCACTGACTGAACTTGACCTATCTAAATCACAGTTAGGACTATCTATCCCTTTGTGACAAGAAGCCAGCATATTCACATATCTATAGCTATATATATATATATATATATATATAACTATATATATATAACTATATATATATATATATATATATATATATATATATATATAGGTTTACTATTATAACTCCGAAGTGCATTCTGTCATGAGCCAGTATCTCTGATTCCTAAGCGCGAAAGTGACAAGTCCTAATTCCGACACTGCCGAAAGTATATCTCGAATTCGACCTCCAAACGGGCTTTAACATGGGTCGAGATAGGGGCGAGAATTGTACTTCGACAATGTCGGGTTCGACATTGTCACCATTCGACCCTTGCCATTCACTGTAGTGGTGTTGAAAACATAAGCATCGGAATTATGATAGTAAATCATATATATATATATATATATATATATATATATATATATATATATGGGTCTACTGCTTTTCATTGAATACCACGTACTCGAAAAAAAGCAGTAGACAGCTCAATTACGTGAAAGTGCACTTTCGTGAACTCAGCTTCAACAAACGGATCGCACCACAGTGGAGGACAGCAGGAAAACATGCTATGTCCTCCACTGTGGTGTGGTAGTCACGGACCTTAGGGGTAGGGCGCCGGTCATGGTAAGGGGATAGCCCTACTAGCTATCCCCTTACCATGACCTGCGCCCTAACCCTAAGGTCCGTAACTACTGTACTAAAGTCAGTAGTAGCCCGTTGGCTGAAGCGGGTTTCGCGAAAGTGCACTTTCGATTAAGTGCACTTTCGCGTAACCCAGGGTCTACTGTGTGAGTTCTAAGAAGTGTATTTTCAAACTTATACAGTAGACCCATATATATATAGATATATATATATAGATATAGATATATATATAGATATATATATATATATATATATATATATATATATATATGGGTCTACTTTGACCCATTGAAATTACACTTCTTCAAATTTTACTTACTACTGCTGAAATTCCCTCCCTGTGAAAGGAACCACTTGGCCACCATGGTGAACTTTGCCCTTTCTTCAGTGTAGTGCAATCTCGGAGATGGTATGGTGGGTTTAGTTTTGGTCCATTGAGTTTTTTTCCGTGGAGGCCAAGTGGTTCCTTTCACAGGAAAAGGATTTCAGCAGTCCGTGCTTTCGGTTATATATACACACAGATAAACACACACACTTACACACACACACACACACACACACACACACACACACACACACACACACACACATAATATTAATAAAAGCAGCAGCATGGCAAGTCTACATGGAGGAAGGGAAACACAGTCAAAAACAAAAGTACAGAGACAGGGAAAAAGAGTAAAAATAATATAGCTGAAGGTATAAAATTATAAATGGTAGGTAGAGAAATTTGGTTTTAACTGAAGATGAACTGAAGGTTCAATCAACTGAAAAGCTACAAAGGCTTTTTGTTCCTATAGCTAAATGCAGAATATACAAGTATCTTCAAATATCCATTTACCCATATATGAAGACTGCAGGGGTTTAACTGTGTATGCATTACCTTTAGGATTTCATGATATTATTTATTTGCTTGGATTTTAATGTTTGAATATCTACTACTTTAGCTGTCATTTGCCTTGAACCACCAGCAGTTTGTTTCAGTTAGACACTGTTTTTATAGGCTGAGTCAATGGTGTTGGTAGTGGAGTGGTGGAAGTACCAATGAGGGAAGTGTGGTCCTTGCTCCTCTCATGAGTCCGTGAATTTTGATGGTTTAATGGTTACTTTATATTTGGCTTAATGGCAGCATCTGCTTTAGTTTACCACAAAAATATCCTTTGTGTTGACTTTTCACAGCTTGTCGCAGTTTGTTTTTAATTGGTGAAAATGCTGTATTTGTACACTGCTGCTCCAAAGCACATGGATACTCAGTGGGCTGTTTCAAATCGTGTTCGTAGTCATATGTGTGTGTGTGTGTGTGTGTGGGTGTGTGTGTGTGTGTGTGTGTGTGTGTATCTGTGTGTGTTGGGGAGACGGACGGACAGGATTTGTCCATTTGCTTTTTGTGAAGATTTATTTGTTTCTGAAGTTCATTTTGTCAGTCTGTGGAAGAATTTCTCAAACAATTTTAATTTAGAACTGCAGATTATGAATGATCTGCTCTGAAGTGGTTAGTGGATGTCAATTTGTAAACTGTCTTGGAGTGTATAACAAACATTCTTCAGCTTGACTTTGGACTTTTCTTATGATTTACCTTACTGGGCATTATTTTGCATACTATTCTGTTGATATTCTATGTTACATTTAGAACGTTTGCTTACTAAACAATTTTGCATGTTTGACAGTTATTTTACAGTTTTCATTATTTTTCTATTTATTTCATCTGATATGTGATAAATGATAAAATAAGCACTATAATAAACCTGATGTCAAAGATAAGTTAAAATATTACTGTAAGACAAATGCAGAAGTTCAAACCTGACTGCAAATACGACATGCATTAACTAGAAATGTAGAATGAGGTGTCAGCAAAGATTCAAGCAGAAAGGACAAGGAGGTCTGGGCATCTCTATTTTTCATCTCTGGTTTACAATGATGGTAAGCCTGTATTTTTGCTGTATCGCAGTAATGCTTACTGACTGCTCTCTAAAGCTGTCACCATGTTACCCATGTGGTAACTGCTACACATAAACTGCTTACTTTACTCATAACTAACAGCAGTACATGCAGTACTCTATGAACAGCAGTGGTTACAACAGTGTCGACTTTTAGAGTGGTGGCTCACTTATGAAGACTGACATAAAAAGAAAGATCACAAAATAATCTATCTTAACTGTTAAAGTTAAGAGAAATGAACAGTTGCTAATCACTGCTGCCTGGCACTCACTTCTGGCAATATATGGATAGAGTGGGAACAGTCTTTCACTATGGCAGACTCTTCACACAATCATATTACTCAAAATAAATGGTTAATGGTTTTACATCAACAGCTACCATTGCATAGTGATAATACTGGCCAGGATACTATGCAGAAGTGTTCCAGTATTAGAGGGAACTGTAAAATATATCATCCACTGGCAAATTCTATAAATAATAGTGTCCATTAGACATTATACCTGCATTGTAGTGCCTTGTTGGTCAGGAGCCCTGCTAACATATCTCTTAAATGTCCAGAATATCACAGAATGGCCATAGTTTGACTCATATCATTTGTATGTTGCTCATAAAAGCTGTGTTTTTTCTGGCAAATCATTAAGGATTGAAGTCGATATGTAATGACAGGCATTTGAGTTAAAGACTTCATATTCTTCAGAAAATACTTGTCAGTGCAAAACCTGTTATTCTAGCAACTACGATATTTAAAATTTGTTCGTGACTTTAGGCCTTTGCCTCTTTCTTGGCATCTCTCAGAAACTTGCCTCAAAGTGCTCAGAACGTCCAAAATAATGTCTGCAGCACAGACCTGTACACAACATGCGAGAGAGAGAGAGAGAGACAGAGAGAGAGAGAGACAGAGACAGAGAGAGAGAGAGAGAGAGAGAGAGAGAGAGAAGAAATAAGCCTCTAAAATATTCCTTTTTGAAAGTGCAATGCCAACAGCTGAGAATAAAGTGCTCACTAAGTAAGGCTATAAAGGCTAAGATTTGATGTTTGAGTGCAAAATAATTTCTGGCTACATCATTGATTTCTTGTTTAATTTTCAAGGAAAGTGGAATGTAGATGGCACAAAGCTAATTAGGGCAATATGTATGTCAGTTTTTATAGGTAGTAAAGTATGCCAGGTTTTACTGAAATCAGAAAGTTACACAGAAAACAGCTAAAAACTCTCGAGTATGCCCTCCCTTGGACTACATGGGGAAAACATTAATGCTAATACACAAACACACACAAGCATAAATGACAAATTATGTCCGACAGCCTCTTTTTAAAAATTGACTTTAATGTTTGAATAATGTACTAAAGAGTGGGAGAGGTATGGTGACTGCCCCAAAGGATCAAACTCTCACGTTAAGGAAGAGTAACTATCACAATTAACTCCCACCTTTCCAAGACCTTATTCCCATTATACAATAATAAAACTTTCAAATTTTAATTTTAATAAAAGAGCCACAGTTGAAAGGTTAATTAGGTATGGTGGTATAAAACAAAAGAATTAGGAATTATACTGATGATCAGTTCCATGTTGTATACTGAATGCACATGTGGTTTGCATATTTTTATTTATTATTTTTTGCATATTAAAGGAGGCAATGTCCAGACTGACAAATTAGAAGAAATACTGAAACAGGGTCTTTGTGAGACTGTCACTTTGTGGAATATGAGAATGTGTGCCGCTTCTGACATTATTGAAGGCTTCTCTGTCCTGCTTAAGGTATACAGCCATTTTAAGAAGGGATGTGCCCTAAAATAATGTCATTGCCAGAATGCTGAATGTGCTATATTGAGTGTTTGGGGATGACTGTTCTATACCCCATTTGTATACTTAATAATCACCCAGTTATCTTCTACTGGGATAACTAAATATGACTGGTAAAAGTATGTAGTAAAAGAAGTCATGACAGGAAACATAACTGTTATCCAAATCATTCTGACAGATTTACATTTTTTTATGGTACAAAAATCCTGGAACTAGGTTCTTCATATGCTCCAACATGCATGACACTATATTTGCAACTAAAATCATTTCACTGTAATCTGCATGTCCAATTACAATTTACTACTAAATGATGAAACTGACATTTCTGTAAAGTTTAAGGCACTTTTTGAAATTAACTGGATGCTACAGTTCAGCAATCAGACAGTAAAAGTAAATGGATGAAAAGGCAAAGCAAACTTGACCTTCAAAGTACACCATTTGCTGCATACACCATTTCTTAAGTGTTCAGGATATACAACTATGGATAATTTTTGGTTTGTGGAAAGTTTTATGACTGCTTATCACTCAATGTCATGCTGGCATAAAGCCTAAGGCTTGCCTTAGGGACTTCCAATATAAGGTAAAAAAAACTTTATTAAAGGGAAACTAACTGTAAATGTCATTTACTTGCACTTTTCTGTCCAGGCCTATGGTAAACATAGGCTTTGCTCAGTCAAACTTTCCTGGTAAACAAAGACAAAGAAACAAGTAAATAAATACATTTAGTCTTCTGCATCTCTATACTATGTATTTTACTGTATTTACTGCTCTGGCTTCTGCAGCTTTTCAAAGTTCACTTTGAATGATACATTTTAGCACGTGAATTTGACTATTTTTTAAACAGTTATCTGGATACTTGAACTTGCAAGTTCATTATGATAAATCTTGTATAAAAGTGAACGACGAAAGTGCATTCTGTTTCATGTAGCACATTTATTACCAAAAGAAAAAACTGTTAAAATAAATAACACTTAAACATTAAAATAACTGAAAACAAAATAAAATACATATTCATACTACCATCATAGAAAAGCTCAAAACATATTCATATTGAAGTTAAAACATGAAAAAATGTTATTACCTCAAGTCACAACAAAACTTTTCAACATTATAAACACACAGTGTATAAAGATAGAATTATTTTTCATCCTGGTCGAGTACCTGGTAGTAGACAAGAAAAGCATTGTTGTTTTTCAATCAACCAGCAGGCACACCAAAACAATGTAAGGGATTTACATGAGACTGCATTAACAGTATGGAATAGGAATGTTCTCTTTTTCCCTGCTGTAGTGCAATCTTGCTGTTAGCATATATACAAATACAGAGAGTGGGGATGGTATGGTAGCTTGCTCCTGCAAAAAAACACAGTTTTATACAAATTTGATGGTTGTGCATTTCGCTGGTTTTGGATGACAGAACTGCAGCCTACAAAATTCCACTGATTAACACATTATTAAACATCTGTATATGTATACATATATATATATATATATATATATATATATATATATATATATGTATGTATGTATGTATATATATATATATATATATAAATACACACTTTTTATCTCTCTCTCTCTCTCTCTCTCTATATATATATATATATATTTTTTTTTTATTTATTTATATAAACACACACACATATGTATGTGTGTGTATATAAAATCTCAAATAATTTATGCCCCATTATTGTTTGCTTTGTACAGAATTCTTGAGCTAAGAAGTTGAGAGGTATGAAAATCACTTGCAGATCACTAAAGCCAAAAAACATGCTGGCTATGCCCTTGCAACTCCCACTCTAATATCATCCACCCCATCCAACCACTACCTTTCTACTTGAGGCATACTCTACCAAAATATAGATTTCCAAATTAATTCATAAAGGCTATTGAAGCACTCTAGGACTGCATCTGCAGTGCAACTTCTCATCAAAGATACTGTACCCAACCTACTCCAGCTTCAGAGGGTCACCAGGCAGGGATACCCACCCGCTCTTATACTGTCTTTATTAGCAGTGGAGTTGCTTAATAGAATGTTGAATTAAAAAATTTACTTACAGGTTGGTTAGTGTCTGATATTTAGACCAATGCTGTCTTTATTGCAGATAACTGTATTTTCCTCTCCCAAAACTCCTCAAAAATCATCCCTTTCTTGGTTCAGAGCTTTGCTTGAGTACTTCTGAATGGAAATGTTCCCAGTACACTAGGCTGCTAGACTTTTAGAGTAAGGGGTCAGTGGGATTTCCTTTGCAAGTAATAACCACGTGCTTCTGCACCCCCAGTATCTCCATCATGATAGATATAAATCTCTAAGCTGAATGGTCAACATTTTATTTATTTTATTATGGTTTATCTTTTTAAACATATGTACAGGTTCTATCCATTAATGGCCAGCTGAAGAAGAAAGCTATACTAACAACTCTCTCTCTCTCTATATATATATATATATATATATATATATATATACAGAATGGGAAAAGAAGGGATGATCAATGTTTAGTGAGATCTTACTGCACATTTGGGCCTAGGTACATTTACCTTAACTTATCTTTTTCCCATTTTGGGGGATTGCTTTGGCAAAAAAGTGCTTACCTAAACACTGAAAGGGCTGCCAGCCTTTCAAAGGTACTTTTAAAGCTGTATCCAATGAATAACAATTGCATCACCCAAACCCAGGTATGGAAGCCCACAAAACCAGTATGGGTTTGCCCTCAACTTACAATTGCTGGTGCATGAATAAAGTTTAAGGAGTGGATAAAAAAAACGGATATTCATGAGAAATTAGTCTTTACTTCTTTCAACCATTTGCATTTTATTAGCCATTTTCAGACAGATATCAAAGACAGTACCTGCAATTAAGATAAGTCAATAGTTACTATACCATTTCTATACTTTCTAGATGTGATACCCAGCAGCACAATTCCTGGGAGGGCATCTGTTGCACTGAATACCTTGCAAGTGTACAAGCCACTGTTAAGATCTGATCCTGAGTGGGCACATCAATAGTTTATTTCTCTAGAATATTGGAGCAAGGGAGGAGTTGATAGAAGTAGATATCTGGAGCGAAATAAGCTACTGGCAAAGTTAAGGCCCTCTTCAAAAGGAACCTTGATGATTGGATGGGAGATAGGAAATTCACCCCGTGCATCACGTCAGTTGCCCTGCTAGACAGGGGTCCAGGGAAGTAAATATTGTGCGAAGAAATAGCCAGGGAACTGTTATGGCTAGGCTTGTATAGGCCCTAGGACCGATAGCCTAGTACCAACCTATGAACCTATAAACCTATGAATCAATGTGGGCCAATCTGATAACTATCGCTTTTTCTGTACATACACTAAAATACTTCCTAAAGCTTCTGGGTCAATAAATTATAAAGATCTTGAGTGAATGAAGCAATGAAGTTCCTATAATAAACAGCGATACCTTCTTAGGCAACGTCAAAGGAATTAGTTGTAATGATAAAGCAATGTAAAATGATATTTATCTATCATAAGCATAACAGGAATACAAACTTTTCTCTCACTAAGCTTGGGTGGTTAGGCAAAGTAAAATGTCTGAGCAACCACCCAGTTCTCTCTCACCATCAACTTGTAAAGACATCCCAAGTGAAATCATCTTAAAATTAACAAGCAATCTGAAGGCCATCAAGTGTAACTAAAGTTCTAATCAAAATAATCATACTGGATATTTAATTAACATTGTTGTATCCTTCCAGCTGCACAACGTAGTACTCCAGCAAAACACAGCAAATCCAGAACACCTTACTGCCTGTTTAGGGCAGTGATGGCGAACCTATGACATGCATGTCAAAACTGACAAGCCACAAAGTCTTGGGTGACACACCTGCATTCAACACCCAAGTTACCAAAGAAACTGAATGAACAAAAATACAAGAAATATGTGACCCTGCACTTACTTATCTATTAAAATTCAGAAACAAAAAAGTTATTAATTGATGTTAATCAAATCAAATGCAATGTGTTCCATATTTTTCAGTTCAATTCAAAATTACTATTAAAAGTAGGGTGATTTTTTTGGTGCACTGTTTTAAGCCCAATTATCAGTGCACATATCGTTTTCTCTGTTGTTAAGTCACTGATTCATAGGTTCATAGATTAGTACTAAGCTAACTGCCCTTGCGAGCCATTTTAAACCTAGCCAATTATCCCTTGTCAAACTCGAACCCTGCACCTTGTGTTTGTAAGGCAAACACCTTAACCATTAGGCCACCCTCCCAACCTTTTTTTACTTTTATAATACATAGCAGCACACATGATTGGACTGTATTTTTTTAAATAAATTAATATGTAAAGAGTTGTTTCTCTTTTGTCCAAGGGGTGACATGCCAACAGAATCAAGATAGGCATTTCTGAATTTTTAACACACCTAGCCCAAAAGGTTCGCCATCACTGGTTTAGGGCAATATGAACAAGCTGTTAAATGAAATGGGGATGGGGGCTACTACATGACCACTGGTTAAAACAGAACAGACATTATGATGCTTTTCTCACCAGTCTATTTAAATACTTCAGATGGAAACTTATGAGGCTAGCAGATCAAACAGCAATGGAAGTAGTGTGAACAAATTAAAGCACAGGGGTACTTGCACAGACTAAACAAGCTTTGATCATGGCAAATAATGCTACCACTTAAATATTCCCTATTGAACAGGAAACCATTTCATATAGCAGCCTTGTAGGGGTAAAGGTCAATGTTAGAATAAGCATATGAGATGAAAACAAAAGAAATGCTAAACACATAAAGGTAAGACACAGACTAAATGTAAAGCAGCTGTTACAAAAGCTTACTTCAAGTGACTGAAGAGTTTTTCAAGAGGCAGGAAATATCAGACTAAAAAATGTGAATATCCAAGAATGAAGGCATCTAAAAAATCCGGATTTCAGAACAAACACTTGGGGCAGTTTCCTTGGGGAATGTAAAACAAACAGGCACAGTGCATGAATCCGCAAAGGTCTACAGTGGATAAAAACACCAAATGCAGCTATGTTAATCACATGCAGTTTTGTGAAATAAAAACTGCAAGTCACAAAAAGACCTGGCCTAGCAGTAAACTTTTAAAATTCTGACTTGAACTGTAGTACAAAGATTAGAAAGAAGAGTTTCAAAGGAGTACTGGCAACCATTTGATATTTGTGACTAGACCACTCTGTTGCTGCAAGACTATGGATTGAGTTTTGAGAGGATAAATGTTTATTTTTGTCAGTAAAAACAACCACAATAAAAAGTGTAGACACATTTATACCAGTGTCTGAAGCTAATTTAGAAACAGAAATAGTTACAAATGCAATGCCAATGAAGTTTGCATGTAATTTTATTTAACAGGTCAGAAAAAGCAACAAAGTTTGCACAACACTCAATTTGCTGACTATTCAAATTACATTTCACAAAAAATATATATTACAATACACCTTTCTAATAGTCAGTCAGTTATGAATAATGTTTTACCATCAAGTAGGAGCCATGTTACCCTTCCAAACCAGGTTAAGCAAGCCTTCTATACAACATAACATGTCATTTTTTCTTCCTGTTTTGCAGTAATCAACAAGCTGCATAATGCACTTGGAAAAGTCATCCATGCATAACAGTAGTGATACAAGTGGGTTAAGTCAGCTAATATTTCTAGCAAACTCAGTCACATTTTCAGTATGTGACAATGGGTAAATGATGATAATGTTATACAACTTACAGAATGCAATTCCAAAATCACAACCCTATGTTTATTGTTCAACTTAAGACTTACTAAGTATTAATGCTTTCTTTTAACATTTGTGTACGATCAGCATTAGGCATTTCCAACACAGTCAGATCCAGCACTAGGCAACCTAGGCAGTTGCCTAGAGCCAGCTGGCTAGGGGGAGGGAGGGCCTGCTACACTCCCGAGTGTATCATTCTATGGATGAGATGCTAAACCGAGGCCCCATCTGTCTGCATTAATGATAGGTTCCGTGAGATGTTTTTCATCCACCTGAGCTATTAAAAAGAGTAGGGGGAAGTTCCTCAATGCCTTAGCCAAATTTCCCCTAGTAGTATAAATACCACTAAGGGTCTCCCCTGAAATAACGATACTAGCCTAGTGGGACTAACCTGGTTAACAAAGGATATTTATATTAAAAGTTTTACATTAAAATAATATCTCTGTCTTCATCTCAAAAGTAAAGAAAAAAACAGTATGCGCACTAACAGTTTTGAGCAGTATTTATGGTAATTAGGGGGGGTCACAGGGAGAAGTGATGAGACACCAGAATGATCATGGGGGAGGGGGGGGGTCTGATGAGGGCCACATATGACCATGAACTGGCTCTGATCTCCAATGTATTATAACAGATACTGACACACTACTGCAGACTAACTAGAACACTCATTTTATTTTATAAATTTACCTTTTTGTTGACTGGATTAGTCCCACTACAGCAATGGACCTATTTTCAAGAGCGATATAAGGCATATTGTCTAGTGGTAATTTAAAAAAGACTCTGGGGGAACTCCCCTTCTCTATCCTTCTTGGGAAATGATGGTGCATCTTTAGATGGAGGAAGTGACTTTTCAGCACAGTTTGGGTGTTGCAGCTAAGTGGAGCTCAAGTTTGTCTATTTCTGTTTCCTTTTCAAAACTGGGAAGCAGGTCTACTGATTCTGTCTGTAACTGGAGATTTGAAGCTTTCATGTCTTTCAGCGAGAGGGGTGCATCCTCCAGAAGTGTGTTTAGACATGCAGTCTGGAGACCAAACTCCATGGAAAAATGGAAGCCAAACCTAAACAATATAATTCCTTATGGGGGTGGAGAGTCTCTTTGGAAGTCTTACGCAAACAAGTTTGTCTTCAGGAAACATAGGACCACTAAGAGAGTTAAACATGTTCACCTACAGTACAGGAGATGGAAGCACGTGACTCAAGCCAGCCACTCTTGTTTGCAAATCTTTGTTCTTCTCTTTTATGTCTTTTATTTTAATCAGCAGAACATCCAAGCTGCTACTCAAAATAGAAAGTTTATGATATACATTCTGGTTTACTACATCATTTACAAACATACTATGGTGCTAAAGGCAGCAGTTTATAGCAAGATTTTGCTCTATTGCTCAACCTGAGCCCTCAGGTTTGCGTTTGCGATCCAGTTTCAACCTCACACTGCTTTGCAGGCTTACCTAAGACATACCTTGAAATGAGATACGTAGTCCATGCAGGTCTGACATATGTCTCAGCTACTCCATTTTTGGTGCAGTGTTCAGATTTTAGGAAAAAGTGCTCATGTTTGGTCAGCTGCTCCATTCTGCCCTTTGACAGCTCAGAGTTGTGCTCTTTCATAGGCTTAATTGTACAGCCAGTGAGAGAGTTGCTCATCAAAGCCAAAGTGCAGATTTTCCACAGGCTTCTAGCTATATTATGCTTTGATTCATTGAAGGGAGTAACAACAGCACAGCAAACTTTTGGCTGCCTATGCTACTGCTCCATGTTTCTAGACGGACTGTGCAGTTGGACCACTGAACAGACCTGCAGCTAGTAAAATGGACAAAGAGAGTAGGCAGCTAGAAGGCCACACTTCTACTGGTCTGTTTTTCTAGCTGTACTGTAATACTGAATGAGTCAATGGACCAAAGCATGGGGTAGCACAACAGCACAGTGCAGCTATAACTCCTCAAAGGTGGCACTGTAAGCAGTTTTACTGGTCACAGGATTGTCACAAGGTTTTCGTATAGTTTGGTCCTCAACTTCCAGTTGAGGGGGGTATTTCTCTTTTGGGTCATCTGTTACGATTTCTAAGCACTACTACTATAACTTTGAGAGGGCTGAAAATAATTCAATTTGTGACTTGTTAAAGAAATGTGAGCAGCAAAGTCTTCTACTTAAAGTAGCAGATTGCTGTTGTGATACAGTCCTGCCTTCACGGAATGTTAAACTGTTTCCAGTGATTCAAAGAAGCATTTTAAGAGAGGCTTGAATTCTGTTGCACAGAAGGATTAAGCCCTGGGTATGAACTACGTAACCAGTGACTGACTAGTAGTGCAGCTGATACAAGAACCAAGGTGGATTGGGGCGGAGATGAGACTGAGCATCTGGCAACAGCTCACCTATCCTTGGGGTATGCAAATGGATGGTGGCTCTGGTCAGGTTACATCTATAGCAGAGCTATATTGAGTTAAATCTGGTATTGAACTCCAGATATATTAACAATTCCTTCATTTTTTCATAATAATCTTAATAAAGTACAGTTTTGTACCTACCATAAATGCAGATGTCCGAACTGGATAGCATCTGCAGTCATAACAAATGGGTTGTCCTGTCGTCAGGCAGCCCTTCGGTCGGCCGGATTCCAAAGTCTGGGTCCGGCTTCGGCTGATGTCGCACTTCACCCGACGTCATCTCTGCTGGTCTTCGGATATAAAGGCATCAGCCGACGCCATTTTCCTCAGTGTTTCTTGCCCCAGATGCCAGTTGCCCTCTTGGAAGGCTAAATTTTGGATAAATGCCAATGTTTCCAAACAAGGTAGAAGGCAAACACAAAAATTAAGCATGTATGTACATATATACAAACAAATACACCATAAGAGACTCCCCCCCAGCTAGCTATTAGGAGGGTAAATACCCTAGGAGTACCACAGAGGGGAAGGAGGGTGGGTAATCCTGACTGCAGATGCTATCCAGTTCAGACATCTACATTTATGGTAGGTACAAAACTGTACTATGTCCTTCATGGATGCATCTGCAGTCATAACAAATGGGTAGAATACCATAGCCAAACTAGGGGTGGAGGAAGAAAAATTATGGTGTAGTTAGGATCCCTTGCAGTACAGCAGTGGCAAACCCTGCTCGGGATCTAGAGTATAGAGGTAAATTATAATGCTTGGCAAATGTATGCACGGAGGTCCAAGTAGCCGCCTCAATAATGTCCTTGGTTGCCACTCCTCGTAAGAAAGCTGTGGTAGTGGCTGTAGCCCTTGTAGAATGAGGTCTTATGTTCTGTGGAATTGGTTTTCCATGGTAGGAGTAACAGAATCTTATGCAATTTCCTATCCATTTGGAGATTGTCTGTTTGGAAATTGCTTTTCCTTCCCTTCCTGTTGCATAGGCTACTAAAAGCTGGTCAGTTTTTCTGTTACTTTTGGTTCTGTCCAGGTAGTAGCGTAACTGCCTATGTACATCCAAGGTATGCAGCAGTCTTTCCCCCCTGTTCTGTGTATTGGGAAAGAAGGTAGGTAGGTGGATTGCCTGGTTTAAAGACACTCTGGATACCACCTTAGGCATAAATGTAGGATTAGTTCTCATGGACACCCTATCTTGATAGAAGATTAGGAAGGGTTGCACTGCCATTAAGGCCTGTAGTTCCGAAATCCTCCTTGCTGAGGTAATTGCCAGTAGGAAAGCAGTTTTCCATGACAGGTGTTGCAGATCTGCTGTTGCTGCTGGTTCAAACGGAGGGAGTGTCAACTTTTCTAGCACAAAGTTCAAGTCCCATGCTGGTAATGGTGGTTTCCTAGGAGGTTTTACATTCTTGATCCCTCTGAGGAACTGCCTGAGTAGAGGATGCGAAAAGACAGGTGGATCGAAGCTGTATTCTGCTGAAATAGCGATGCATGTATCTTGATGGAGGAATAGGACAGGCCTGTATGTAGAAGCTCTGCCAAGTACTCCAGAATGTTAGCAATATCTATGTTCGACACATCTTTTCCTCTTTCAGTACTCCAAATGACAAACCTTTTCCATTTTCCTGCATAGTTCCTTCTTGTTGAAGGTCTGCGGGCTTCAAGGATAATGTCTTTAACCCTTTGGGAAAGGTCTGGGTTAGTTGCTGCTATGTGATGTTCCAGGCAGTCAGTTGCAAGGTTTTTAGGTTTGGATGCATGATGTTGTAGTTGTTCTGAGTTTACATCAAAGGCATCAGGGGTATTGACCACATTCTCTCCCGAGACATGCTCCTCAGCAATGGGTACCAGTGTTGTCTTGGCCAATTCGGAGCTATCAGGATTATCCTTGGACGTTCCTCTTTGATTTTCAGTAGTACCTTGTGCATCAAGGGAAGAGGTGGAAATGCATATGCTGTCAGGCCTTTCCAGCTGAAGGATAGAGAGTCCACCTTCCATGCAAGTGGGTGGAATGTCCTTGTGCAGAATTTTTGAGCTGGTGATTGAGTGGGGATGCGAATAGATCTATTTGTGGCATTCCCCATTTCTTTGTGATGGCCTTGAAGATGTCCGGGTGTAGCATCCATTCGTGAGCATCCGAGGTGGTTCTGCTTAACATGTCTGCTAGGGTGTTCTCTTTTCCCGCACAAATATTGCCTGTAACTGGATGTTGTAGCTGAGAGCCAGATTTCAAAGATCCAAAGTCATTCTGCATAGGGGGTATGAATGAGTGCCTCCCTGTTTGTTGATGTACCACATGACTGTGGTGTTGTCTGTCCTTATCATCAAATGGCCTTCTTTGAGGAATGGTCTGAATTTTTGGATTGCCAGTTTTACTGCCAGCATTTCTTTTGGTTTATGTGCAGGTGCAGCTGGTCTTGAGTCCACAATCCTTGTATGCATTTGTCCAGCATGTGCCCCATCCTAGGTCTGAGGCGTCCGTTGTGATGGTTTGGCTTGCTCGAAAGTTGTGGAAGGGTAAGCCTGGGTTTGACTGGCATGCTTGAGCCCACCATAGGAACTCCTGTTTTAGGCATGGGATTAGTGGGATTTCTGTTTCTAAGCTGTGCCTGTGCTGAGACCATAAATTCTTTAGGTACCACTGTAGCTTTCTCATATGCAGTCTGGCATGTGGGACCAAGATTATGCATGATGCCATGAAGCCCAAGGCCTGCAGAACTTTTCTTGCTGTTAGTTTGTTCTGCTTTGTTAATGTCAAGAAGTAAAGAGGGAGTTCTTTTTGTTTTTCTGCAGTTAGGAATGCCATTTGTTTTACTGTGTCCAATTCCGCCCAAGAATGTTCTTGTTTGGGATGGTATCAGCCTTGACTTTTGTAAATTGACTGTGTATCCCAGGGCTTGTAGCAAGTGAATGACCCTTTGTAAATCTGTTGTCAGCTTGCTTTTGTTGTCCGCTTGTAACAGGCAGTCGTCCAGGTATGGATAAATTTGGATTCCCTGTAGTCTGCAGTGAGCGATTACTGATGCCAGACATTTTGTGAATACTCTGGGCGCAGTAGATAAGCCAAAGGGCAATGCTGAGAATTGATAATGCTCTGATCCTGCAAGAAATCTGAGGTATCTTCTGCAATTTGGTCGAATGGGGACGTGCAGGTATGCCTCCTTGAGATCTAGAGTTACCAGCCAACACTCCTTGCCCAGCATGGGAAGAAGTTGCTGTAGGGTCAGCATTTTGAATTTTGGGACAATGATGTATGTGTTTAAGACAGACAGGTCGAGAATAGGTCTCCAACTTTTCTCTTTTCTTGGTACTAGGAAGAGTCTGGAGTAGAATCCTTTGCCCTGTTCTGTTATTGGTACTCTTTCCACAGCTCTCATCCTTGTTAATTTCGCTATCTGCTGTAGAGCTTCTATTTTTGATTTGGAGGTAGGTTTGGCATTCCTCTTTTTACTGGTAAGGTGTGGAAGTGGAACCGGTAGCCTTGGTCTATGGTTTGCAAAATCCACTTGACTTTTGTGATATAGTGCCAATTTTTCGAAAATAAGGCTAACTTTCCGCCTAAAGGTGCTGCTATTTGCTCCCTGGTAGGCGGTGTCAGAGCCAAGTCACTGTGATTGTCCTGTTGCAGTGGCAGTGGCTGTGTCTGTGCCTCGGTTATTGCCTTGCCACTGTCGTCCTCTGTAGGCACCTCCTCTGGATTGATTTCTGCCTCTAGAGCGTCTATTCCTGCCCCTTTGGGATTTTGTGGAGTCTGGAAAGGACCAATTTTTGGCAGGCCAGTTCCTGCTAAACCTTGGGGGCTGAACCTGTAAGAAATCTTTAACTGTTTGTACAGATTTTGCCTTTTCTTCCATTTTCTTCATTACTTGCTGGGCAGGTGTACCAAATAGACTGGTCTTATCCATAGGAGCATCTAACAGCTTTGCTTTAACATGATCCGGTAAGACCTGTTCTTTCAACCATGCATGCCTTCTTATCACTGTGCCAGTCATGGCTGATCTAAATGAAGCCTCCAGTGCATCATAGCCACATTTTAAGGAATGGTTACTAACCTGTTGGATGTTATTCACCATTTCTAATACATATTTCTTATCTAAGGATTCATCAGAGGACAGTTTTTAGTTAACTGATCAAGCATAAACTCTTGGTATTGGATCATATGAAACTGACAGTTTAAAGCTCTAGCTGAGAGAGTAGCAGAGGTGTAAACTTTTTCCCCCATCTCTAAGGACCTGGATTCCCTTTCAGAAGGAACAGGGTTTTTTGCTGTGGTCGAGGCTACTGCCTTAGGCCCCTGGGATATAGTTTCGGGATCTGCAAGTGGGGCCTTGTATAGGTGGTGATGAGTGTCTGGCACCCTGTAAAATCTATCTGGTTTGGCAGGGGCTGGAGGTAAAGAATCAGGAGCATTGCAAACATCATTAAATGCATCGTCCACAACAGGCAGTACAGGAGGTATAGCTAAGGGCCTATGTTGTGGTAAGTGCAGAAAAGTCCTAAGCCTTTTTCTTGAATCTGAGAAATCTTGTCCCTGCCATTGGAATTGTTCTCTCATGGCATGTAAGGTTTCCCAAAGGAAAATTCCTCTGGTGGAGAGGCAGCTGGAATGGATTCTTCAGCATCGGAATCTTCATAAGTAGAAAAGGAGCCTCTGGCTGGTCTGTAATGTCTGAGTCATCCGCAGAATCATCAGAGGACACTGGCTCGGGGGCTCTGCTCTAGGTCTCTTTTCTGCGGGCTGAGAGGCCCTGTCTGGGTGAGATTGGGATCCCTAATTAAGGATATTAAATCTTCTGCCAGAGTAAGCATTTGTGAACTTGAAGTGGGCCTGTGTGAGGGGGGCTTAACAGGCACTGATTTAACAGATTTGGCTGCTTTAGCCCTGGCAAAGGCCTTAATAGACTTGGCTGCAGGAGGCCTAGCAGCACCACGTGCTGGGGTAGAGACATCCAAAGGGATGGTGTCTGATAAATCACTAGGAACCACAGTTGTAGGTAAAATTTCTGAGGCCGATTCAACTAAGGTAGCAGGAGCCTCAGTAGTAGTCATGGATTCGGCTGAAGATTGACCGGTCTTCTCGGTTTCGGCCGAAACCGAGACACACGCGGCTTGCTTAACCATGGTTTCGGCCGAAACTGCGGACCGTGAGTGTCGGTCTTTTTCTTTGCGTTTTTTAACAATTTGGGTAGTCGGAGGATCCGACGGCATAATGTACGCAAAATCTGAGCCGAAAAACTGTTCAGCAAACTCCGACCGACGCCTAAGCGTTCGTCAGTTGAAGGAAGCACAGGCCGAACAGGCTGCTACGTCGTGGTCTGGGCCTAAGCAAGGCAGACAGTAAGAGTGGAAATCTTTATGAGGTATTTGTTTCCCACAAGTTAAACAGTTATTGACTTTTTCTGACATCGGCTGAGGCAAGAAAGAGTCCCCAACGGGTACTTAGCTTTTAGAAGTCTTCGAAGTAGTATTCGGTAGTAGTAATCTCTTGATCTGACCGACCGGCACTTGCGAACAGCTTCTGCTTCGGGCGCCACGCGGCAAGAAAGACTGAGGAAAATGGCGTCGGCTGATGCCTTTATACCCGAAGACCAGCAGAGATGACGTCGGGTGAAGTGCGACATCAGCCGAAGCCGGACCCAGACTTTGGAATCCGGCCGACCGAAGGGCTGCCTGACGACAGGACAACCCATTTGTTATGACTGCAGATGCATCCATGAAGGACATCAATCTCAGTACCCCACCACTATTCGGAAGAGGTACATAACTATCAGTCTTAGAACATACACTCAATAATTCTAATCTTTTGGAAAAATTATGTTTTTTCAATAATAAAATACAATTTACATCAAGCATATTATTCTTAATATTTGCTGCTTAAAATAGATTTCACCATACTAATGATTACAATTTATATGTTGATTGTAATATTAATATTCACATTATACATTATTGTAGATAATATGTCATTTTTGGTGAATCTATTTGTATTATATGGTTGTACTATGTTCAGTTAAGCAGTAAGCATTACTGAATGAATATGGAATATACCACTTTAAGAAGTGAGTATAAAAGGATTAGCTGGATGCATTATGGGCTGAATTTACATCTCTTGGATAAGTCACATTGAGAAAGGCAGTGTTAGCCGAAACCGGTTTGTGCAATTAAATTAGGTTGTTTATACAATCTAATAAAAGTATTTTAAATTGTTGCCTTTGAGTGCTGGCCCTTTCATTTTGCATCCATTGATCTGGTCAGCCAACTGCCATCAAGCAAACAAAGGAAGGTCTGCACTGTACAACTTGTCAGGGCAAAACATGTGGACTTAGTGATCCCAAGCTAGTGACTATAGCTCCCTATCTTCTGGCCAAAGCATATCAGGTGCAAGACACCCCAGACAGATATATTTGCTCATATCAGCGACAGAGGGAAGGGTTAGAACCCTAATAATAATGTCTTCACTGCCAGAACGCTGAAGAAGGCATAAACCATCTAAATGGAGGCCTGGATAACAGTCTCTCTGGCGATCTTGCTCCTGTACTGGTAGTTATGAGGGAATGAATGAGCTCAAGCACACAGGGAGGCTTGACACAGAGGGATATACTGCCACAGGGTGATGGAGGTTAGGACACACTCCCCTACAGTAGTATGACCTCACACAAGCATCTTCAATCTCCTCTTTGGCTACAGACATGGGTCAGGTTGAGCCCAGTGGATACTATGGCAAGTCAGGTAGACATGAGGTGCAAAGAGAGAAGCTTGTTGCAGATAATAGTCACCTGCAAGGAGGGAGAGAAAAAAAAAACATACTGGAAAGCTTGACAGTCAGCCGACAAACAAAAAAAATTAAATAAAATAAACAAATAATAATAATATAGCACAAAAGTATCCTGAAAAGCGATTAGAGGACTTACTGTCATTCTTGCTCACGTCCATGTACCAACAGAATCTACAAATGTATATTGCGACAAAAGGCGGTACTGCCAGCACAGCTAGTTGAAATTTGGTAATTAATTATATGTCATTTGTGAATATCAAACTAATTTATATAAGATCCGTGTATTACAAATGTATTAGAACTGTACGTCATGTGTATATCAAACTGCTCTGTACAGATGCTTGTGCTGTAAAGGTATTTGCAAAGTGCTTGTGCTTAAACTGTATCCACAGTGTGCCCTACTGGAAGAGAACAGAAATGCACATACACTAGTGTAACTGTTTAAATGTATATGTTAACAGAGGAAACTGGGGGTTAACCTCAGTCCAGCAAACTTTAGAAAAATATTTGAAATTAAATTACTTTATAGGTTTGGCCACAAACAGACTATCTCTCAGGTTTCAATGCAGCTAGAGACACAACGCCTGTACTAGAAAGCTTTCTGTATTGTCTTTAGGGTGAGCTAATTGCTACTCTGAAGGCATGAAGGAATGCAATTGTTTTATGACTTCCAGAATCTGCCAAAGATCTGAGTAAAAGCCCTGATATGAGTATTTTTACAGGTAGATGCTAAATACTGCCACAGCTTCAGCAATGGGGGTTTTGCCTTGGAACTGGAAGTTAGATGACCAGAGATGATACCATTCTGCAAGCTATCCCAGCAGTAGTGTTTTGGATATTATTTTGATAAGTCTCTTAGTGAGACAAAGCATTCTGCATTCTGTCTTGGCCCTGACAACAAGAAGAAGAACCATTCACCACATCTGCCTTGCTCTAATTGAGTAAGTTGTTAGGGTATAGTAATTCTCGTAGATACAGTCAGGAATATAGTGAAGCTTAGTTTAGATGTTTTTCTTTATTTGTGTGAGCCTGTACTGCAATGTTATTTTTAAATATTTCCTGTGGTTTTGAACTCTGATGTCACTTTGAATATATATTTAGTATTGCCTTGTTCTTTTATTATTCATTATTAAATATATTTAAGCCTTTCATTGTGGCTGATCTGTGTAGAGATATTTAAGTTTTGAGAGTAATTGCATATGTATTTCGTGACACTGTATGGGGCACTTCTAATAGCCTTGTTCTTGGTCAAACTACCATTTGTATTAGTATTAATATAGGTTCATAGGTAGGTACTAGACTATCTGCCCGAGGGCATTTTTATGCCTAGCCAGAGTGTGTCGGCTTTCGCTGCCCCATTGATTAATTAATTAACTGAGCCTCTGTCAAGCAGAGCCAATGAAGTGATCCCAGGGGTGTATTTTCTGTTACCCATCCACGCGTCAAGGCTTCTCTTGAAGAGTGTTAATGAGGGGCTCTGCCTAATGTAGTCAGGAATTTTGTTTCAAAGCATGGGGAGGCTCTGTGACAGGAATCTATCCCTCCAGCATGTTCTATTTATTGTTGTGGCGAGGTTTAGCTCACTAGAGCACCTGGCTCGCAGTGACTTGGATTTCTTTAGGTGGAGCATGTCCATCAATTCTAAGTTGGACATGGCTTTTTAAGTCAGGAAGAGATCACCTCTGAGTAAGCGATATGCCACTGAGTACAGCCGGAGTTTTTTCAGTTGGGCTGCATAGGACATATGTTTGAGGCCAGTGATCCTCTTGGTGAGGTGCTTTTGTGATTAGACAGTAAAAGTGGACACCTGTTGTTAAGGGCCCTAAACTCGCTGATAAGAAGTGGCTGGTGGCAGTGGTAACTACATTATAGTCTGAGCAGAAGGGGTCATCGCTAATAAACTTGTGCCAGCCTTTCCCGTGTGTGTGTGTGTGTGTGTGTGTAAATCAAACCTCAAAGTGTGTGTGTGTGTCAGCTACTTGGGTGGGGACACGAAACACTAGTTGGACAGAGAGGGTGCTGGAGGTTTTGGCTTGGTCACTCTGCTGAGATCTCAACTCTATAGCTGTGCCAGTGGGCAGTCTTACTGGGGATCTGGAGAAAGAGGGAGAAACTAGCCCTGGACTGGCTGTGGTCTCTGTGTGCTCTTAAGGGAAACTGCACTTGATGCAGCGAGCTGCATCTGGAAATACTGTGTGTACGTACCTGTTATCCTTACAGTGAACATCCCCCCACAGATGCCAATGGTGAGGATTGAAGCTCCTTTATTACTGGTTCAGTGGAGGGTTGTCACATATATTATGGACCGGCAAGTTTAACTCCCATCATTTTCATCCAAAACAGAAAATGACATGGGGCAGTGGAAAATCGATTTGCTGTCCATTCCAACATGACTGTCTCCCTTTGAAGATTTAGTCTCTATGAACAATCAGTACAGTAGCCAAGAACTGTCAATTAAGAGATATGCTTCAGTGGGAGCTCATTAAGAGATGTGCTTCAGCAAGACATCCTTCTGTAGACAAAGTTGGGAAAACAACCAACCCCAAGGAGGACCTGACTGGTTGAGAATGACAACGTAAACAGTGCCAGGGCCTTAAGCCAGCAATCTGGCCTCTTTCTTTCCCTGAAGGATGTAGACTGTGACACTGCTGGCATTCAGAATCGCAAGCTACAAAATTAACAGGCAGGTGGGGTGACTCAGGGAGGGCATATTCTTATGGTGTGGAAGACTGCAAAAGTGAGGCAGTTTTGCTTTTCTTGAGTGCATATTTTGCAGTTGAGAGACTGGAGTCCTGGGGGTGTCTTTTTTAGGGCCAGAATGAGGGCATCCATTATCCCTTCCATTTATCAGAGTTCCCTTTTGGAGCAGTTAAGCTGCTCTCCATGGTCCTTCTCTATTTTGTTTTTTGGGAAACTTTACAAGGGTCCTAATAAATTACTTAAACTTGCTACAGACATCTCTGTAAACAGAGGTTATGTATAAATTCAACTGCAACCTAATCCTAAATGCTTTCAGAGTCCACTTAATAACATCTTGCCTTCAAACGGACTTTCTCATATGCCTTTCTCAATGGAAAAAATCATTTACACTCTCTCAGCCTAACTCGGCTTTTTATAGTCAACCATTAATATAACCCCCTCTAATCTCTCTTTATCATTATTACATTCCTGTAATCCACGTCTCCCCCTTTCTCTCCTCAGTGAGTCCTTCCTTCCGATCTCACTACTTATCTATGTTTACTCCCTAGTAATGATTTTCTTCATGTTTTAATACTCTCAGCTCTGCTTTTTACTCCTCCTCTACCACTACCTATCTATATCTCTGCCATCTTCACTTCCTGTTAACTCTTTACTTTATTTTTCTTTTTCCTCTCTCTACTTTCAGCTCTGATCTTCCCCCCTTCTCCATCACTTGCAATCTACACTTTGCTGTCTCCTCTCCTTTAGGTCTCCAATTGCAGCCATATTGGCTTTTCCCCTGTCGCTACCCTTCCCTCATTTACAGATGCACACTGTTCTCTATCATACGTGCTCCTCTTTTTTTTATTCTCCTCCCATCATCTTTACTTAGCCTACTTTACACCATTTCATTTGTGACAAATCACATCTTGAATATTGTCTCAGTTACCTCTTCTTGTTTTCATTACTCCATTCCTATTATTTTACTTAGTCTAATCAGTGAGCATTTTAATTTTTTTTAAAAGAAACCTAATTGTCACATACTGAATTTGTACCTTCTCTATATTAATTTACAATGCTTACCATTAAAGTCCGACTGGGTACTGAACACCTTTTCAGCAGAGTCCCAGGGAGAAAAACTCCATTAACATTAGAGTACATGCTTAACACATATCAAGGACATTCACATATTAGATCAGGTAGTCAGGGACAAATTTTATACAACAAATGTAACCTTTTTATGTAGTAAATCTGGTAATAATGTACAAGTATAATATAACATACATACAGACAACTACTAGTATTTATGTACAAGTACTATTAGATATATATGCCTTATACAGTTGGACATGCATTCAAATTAGTTACATTCAAAACAGACCTCGTCGATAGTGCAAAGTAATCACAAGTCGACTGAACACAATATATTTCAGAACTCTGTGTAATTCAGTGCATTAAACAACCTCATGCTGCCTTGGAAATAATGTTTACAGAGTATTACTAATTATTATGTATGCAGTATAGTGTTATTTGGTGCATTGGGCATCATGGCATATTGTGAATCATGAATATAAAGTTTTGTTTGTTATAAATGGAGATACCTAGGGAGTATCCTGGGGAGGAACAGGGACAGCTCCAGTGCTGATGCAGACATTCTTTTATCTCATATTTAAAGGTGGATAGATTGTTGTGAAGTCTGAGTGTAGTAGGGATCGAATTCCAAGTCTTTCAGGTAATAATTGAGTATAAGGCATCACCAGCCAAGTTATTGGCTTTCTGTGTGAGGAGAAGGCGATGATCTTTAGAGCATTAGGTTTATAAACCTGCAGGGCATGTCTTAGGCTAAGACAACAAGTTAGAACTGTGCATTAAGTTATTCACAGTAACTCATTGTGAACACTTCAGGTAATATTGAAGTTCCAGTCAGTAGAAGTTTTTAAGAGCTGCATAGTGGTTAGACATTTAAGAATGGTTCTTGTGAATTTTACTGTTTTGTTACAGCACTGCTCTAGTTTAAGTCTGACTGAACCTTGGTGGTTGGTGAATATTTGGGAGCTATATAAGAGATTAGTGAGGAGAAAGGTAGAAGCAAAAGTTTTCCTGTTATGGCCACCAAGAAAATGCCTAGATCTGTACAACATTCCTAGTGTGTTTTTTTTTGAATGGCTTGTTGTATATGTAAATTGAATTTCAAGAAATTATAAATGATCACCTCTAGTAGCTTTGTTTAGGAGGCTATTGCTACCCGAGTGTTACTGGTGGAAGAGATGACAAAGGTGGTTTTGAGTGAGGCCTGCAACCAGGGTGTAAACAGTAAGTTTTGTTTTTCTAGTGTTACGGAACAGTTGGTAATCTGTTAGCCAATATTTGATGGAGGAAAATTATTCTTGGGTGAGTCATTAAAGACTGGACAGGTTGTGAAAGGAGCAAATGAGGGCAGAATCACTGGTGTACTATATTAGGATAGCATGTTTACTTCAGTATTTAAATCATTTCTGAATAAGTTGAACAAAGTGGGGTGCCTAATATGGATCCCTGAACTGCCCCAACAATGACTGGAATAAAAGATGATCAGTTAAGATTTCCATTTTACTAACTAGTGCCTGTTAGTGAGACAGCTGTGAAACCACTTAAAGGTAGAAAGAGTGTGCAAGGGTTGAGAGTTTTTCTAGCAGTTTGTTGTGTGCAATGGTATGAAAAGCCTTTGATAAGTTGAGAAATGGGGATGAGATGAGTTTGCCATCACTTCTGCATTGAATGATGGTGCTGGTGAAGTCGAACAGGACAGCAGTAGTGCTATGTTTAGGATGGAATCCATGCTGTGTGAGAGAAAAGAGATCGTTGTTAAGAATGAAGTGTAGTAATTGGTTTTGGATACACTTTTCTAATATTTTTGAAAGCATAGACAGAATGGCAACAGGTCTATAGTTAGAATACTCAGTGAAATTCCTTCCTTTGTTGAGTGGTACTATGTAGGATTTTTTAATAGAGTCAACACATAAGATTCTTGGATTGAGCTATTTATTAGGATGGAGACATGATATGCTATGGCACTGGCTGCTAGCTTTAGATACTCAGTGGGGGGTTTATCAGTTGGCAGGGGTAGTGGGCTTCAGCTTAGACAAGTATTTCTTAATAGTGGACATTGGGACTGGAATTAGGATGAAATTGCTAGAGCTGGTGTTTGGGTGCTATTCCACATTTGTGGCTTTATCTGTTCAGTATCTTAAAAGGAAGGTTTCGCTTTTTACAAAGTGCACATTAAAATGGGTAGTGATTACTTCAGGTTGGGATGGGTTAGATGGAATTGTTCTGCTGGGATGTAAAATATCCTTTAGGGAAACCCAGAACATATTGGGGTTATTTTGGTAGGCTATTCGTCTGATGTAGACATTTTTTTGTTCAGCTTTGACTCTAGCTTTGGTGACATTGTAAAGTTGCTAAAAAAGTTGTAGGTTTTGGATAGTTTATTTTCCTGCCAAGCTTTCCAAGTTTTGTCTCTTTTGTTCCACAGCGTATTTTGATAGCAAGGAGGTGGTACTGGATTTCACTCACTTCCTTCTAAATGGGGCCTGCTTGCCGAGTATAACAAGAAATATGGTATTGAATTTTGTTAAAGCTTTGTCTAGTGCCAAGTACTTTAGGGAGCTCCAATCACAGGTTAGAAGGGTGGACATAAAGACATTTTAGTTGAAAGCAGTTAGGTTATGTACTTCATTAAGAAATGCATGTGTGTGTTGAGTTTCTTTCGATGAATATAGGGAGGTAGACACTGATTTTCATCACAAAGAGTTTCAGAGAAGGTAATTTTGCTGAAGTCAGCAGTCATGATCCAGTCCAATAAGGAGGACTTGTTGATGGGCTTATTATATGTATTGGGATTATTAATGAATTGGGTGAAATTAAAAACATTTACATTCGTTTTTGGGGGTGATATTTGTCACTCAATATTTAGATCACCTAAGATTACAGTTTAGTGAGGAATGTTGTAAGGTACTTAGGAAAGGTTCTATAGTAACCTAGTAAAGTTTTATGAGCTGGTCTTTCACCACAATGCACAGAGCCAGAGGACTCTTCTCCAGATCTTTGAAGCCCAGAAGGATACAACAAGAGAAATCAAACTAGAGAAAAGTAGACAAAAGAAAAGCAATACAACAGCTCCCTCTAGACCCAAAGGGCAGGAGAAAGAGGAAGGGAATGGTGAAGGATTTAAAACTGCCAACGCAGATCTATTATTACGTTAAGTACATCATTTTCATGACTGATGTTGGAAGTTGGATATTCTTCATCCATAGGACAGAGTCCCAAGCTGACTGATCATGGGTGGCACTCCAGAACAGAGCTCTGAGAATGGTGGAACCCTGAACCATCTTTTATGATACAATCTGGTAAAGGGGTAGTCTTAGGTGTAAAAAAATGCCCACTTAGCAACTACTGTCACAAGATCCATAAAGTCACAAGCATATACTGACACATTATAATAAAAGGCAAAGGAACTCAGACTATGCAAAGTTCTGTACTAAATCTAAACGGTGACTGCCAGGCTTCAGCAACAGTTCTGTAGCCGTGGATGACAGAAGTATTTAATAATACTTACTACCAAGCTCTATGTAGAACAAGTAGACCAATGTTTAAGTCTCTCAAAAGGAATATAAAAGTTTTGAGGAAGTCTTATGTGGCTACAAGCAAGGATACTGCAATGGAGACAGATGCAACCAGGAATTAAATAACATGGGTACAGCTTCTAGAAGTGATTTGGGCATGTTTACATAACTAACCGTCAGGAAGGAGAAACCAGACCATGAGTTGAAAGGAAACTGATTTCCAAACAGAAAAAATGCACTGAAGTTTCAGAAAGAGGAACTGTCATCTGAATCAACCAGGAGTGCTGCAAGGATGTAAGTGGTGCAAACACATCCACCACAGTCAGGTAATGCATGAAAAAAGTACTGAACAGTAACTGCCAGCCGGAGCATACAAGGAAACTGTGATTGTGTATAGGTATAACCTCAAACCAGTCAGAAGACAGAAGCTAGCTCATAGGGAAAAGGGTTAGTCTCCTAAAAAACAGTGATTTGAGACCTTCCAAGGAAAAGAGGTGACTGAAAAAGGGCGTATCATATCAAAAAATGCTGTACTCACAGCTTTGAGTTGAGGAAAGTTTTAAGAGCAAACATCAATGACTGACACAGGTCTATGGTTCAAGCTGGCATAAATGCTAGTCGTCAGGTGAGGGGATCTTCATGTACAGGGCGAATCCACAAAAAACACAGTGAATTTCAAACTTCCCCTCCCCCTTTAGTCACAGGCTTTCTTTCTCAGAAAAACATTACCCATTGCTCTCTCCCTTCAACAATATCCACCTGATAAATAGGGCTAGACATTCCCTTTCCTGCACTAAGCATACCTTCTCTGTATTCAAACCCAAGCTGCTGGACTCTACTCCCGCTGAACATAATCAGATCACCTTCTTCACTCACTTCAGATCTGAATTATTCTCTTACCTACAAAAATGAACCCCATGCAAATATTTACCTATCCTCCCATTATATAAACTCAAATATACACTTTTCCAATACTCCAATTGTGACTCCATCTACACTGCCTTAACAATATTAAACACATACTCTAGTTCTCCTCCTTAATTTAAATTTTATATTAATTCTCTCCCACTGTGCCCCTTTTTCAAGCCACCTATAACATCAAAAGAACTGGCCTCTGCCTTGAAACTGAATAAAGCTTATACATAAACATGGCTTAGAAAAAAAATACGTTTCGTTAATGTATTTTTTTTTTTACTGAAAATGTTTCCTTACTTGTCTGTATATGCACCTCTGATATACTATTACCTTGAACTGCTACCCTGTATTATTTGTTGTGCTATTGCATTTCTCACTTGTTAGTTATGCTGTAACTCTTCAGAAGTGGCAGAAATAGGTTCCCAGTGCTCAACACACAAACAGGTCAACAAACTTAAATAAATAAAATGTAGAGCAGCCAAAAGACAAATCAGCACTTACAAGATTTCTTGGAATAGTCCAATATCCATCAAAATGTTTTAAGTACACTCTGCTGAGTAGCAGAAATGTTGTAGAGAGGATTAGGTGTTTGTGTGTGTATCTAGGTTAGGATTAGAGTTAGTACTAGAGAAAGGAATAGATTTAGTATTTTGTGTGTGTGTGTTTGTTAAACAGTGTGTGAGAGTGAATGTGAGTGTTTCTGGGATAGGGTTAGAGTAAGGGATAGCTTAGGTGACGTGTGTGTGTGCGGGTTTGGTTTGTGTAGTGATACTGTTAGGTAAGGGGGTTTTGGTAATGTGTAGTTTTGGGGCTGGGGGCAAAAGCAAGGTTAGTTTTCATATATATGAGTAAGGTGGCACAGGCATAACACAGGGGTTTGGATCTACTGCACCTAATATCAATATCTAAGTTTTATATTTATTAAAAATATTCTTCTAAAGAAAGGGAGTTGTAGGATGTTAACAGAACATTTTAGATATTGGGCTGCACACGATTGTTGGAACTCAGAGTAAAGAAGTTCATGTGACTGTACCTCATGCTTCTGTTTCTTCACTGCAAACGACTCCTGACAAAGCTACACCAAGAAAACACAGTGCAGGGTCCAAGCTACAGCAAAGGAACCCCCTTGGAGGGTCTCTCTTTCCAGGACCTCAAGTTTTTCTTAGATTTGTACTGATCAGCAACATTCAGAAGACTAGACAGCCCTTATATGTGGTTGGTTTGGTTTTCTAGCTTACCTTACTCCTTCACCTCTTGTGGCCAGAAAAGACAATGCTACAGCAGGGCCTGCAGTGCTATGACATAGAAGCATGTTTCAGCATGCCTTGTCTAGTGACAGTGTGCACTCATTGCTTAGCAGGCTGAAGTCCTGCTTTCATAGTCTGTGCACAGACTAGCACCAGTCCTCCAACAGGTGGCACATGTCACATGAGACATAACTTCCCTTCAGGATAGGTGAGCTGAGCAAGAACATTCAGTCCCTCCTGTCCAAGCTGAATTCACCAGTTTCTGGGGTTTGTTACTGGAACCTGGATTCACTAGAGATGCACTCAGGATGCCAGTTGATGTTGTTGTGTCTTTCGGCTTTTCCCGGTTAGGGGTCGCCACAGCAGAACTCCGGTCCGCTAATGATTGGTAGTTGATTTTTATGTGCCGAGTTACCAGCCCTGACGCACAACCTTCAACGAAGGTATGCCCATTCACGCATGTCTCCACGCAGAAGACGCTCTAGCTGAGAATCGAACCGCAGCACCAGCACCCGATGATACCACTAAATTGTCTGTCAGTGTCCCATTCTGATAACCAAACAACACTGCATGGAATTAAATCAGAGATGCACTTCCTAAGCCAGGCTACGCAAGCCAGTTTGGACCTTGGACTGGATGGCGTATATATCAAGGGAAGATACTCTTTCTGCATGTCCACAGTGCACCAACATGGTGTCCCAATACAGGAAGAACAACAAATTGGCCAAAGGCTGAGCAAGGAGCATCAGCTATGACAACTTTTGTGAACTGAGAGATGGCAGTATTCCATCCATCTCTTGTAACGAAAGTAATATTATAGGTAGGAAATAAACTGTTTCCTAAAGAGCACATTAAGTAAATCAAAACGATGAAGGCTGGAATGACTGACAGAGTTAAAGCAGAATGATGAAGGTTGGAATGCATGCCAGTGTTAAAGCAAAACAATGAAGGCTGGAACACATGGCAGTGTTAAAGCAAAACAATGAAGGCTGGAACGCATGGCAGTGTTAAAGCAAAACAATGAAGGCTGGAACGCATGGCAGTGTTAAAGCAAAATGATGAAAGCTGGAATGACTGGCAGAGGTAAAGGCTTCTGACAAGTGAAGGAACCGAGCACAGCCAGCACTACTAGTGCTCACATTTTTAGGGTACAAACAACAAATATATGTCACTGTCTATGCCTGTCAGAGACAGAGTGCCAAGAAGATATTCATTATTACACCTATCATGAAAAACGTTTTGCAACTAAAGTGCACCTGAAGTACTACAAAGTGTGCACAGTTCAACACTGCCAAGCCATTAATGCCCGTCTGCCTCCACAACAGAAGTGGATCGGAAAAGGTGCATGTATGCAAGCAAGCCATACTGATTAATTAAAAACTTCTACATGTGATACAACCCATATGCCTCATTTATTTCAGCCTTAAATATTATATGACCTTTCTCTTTGTAGCATCTTGTTAAGCCTTCAGTATAAAAAAGATCTGAGATTTAAGTTCGGTAAGCTATTAAGGTAATTAGAACTGAATCAATGCATTAATCAATAAAGCTTAGAGCACAACTCAGGACAATTACAACATGATTTTACAGCAGTAAAATACTTAAGAAAATAATTCACAAATGCAAATAAATCAAACAGCGTGTATTTATCTGTTAAGAGACAAGTGAGCTCCTTTGCCAAGCCCCATGTTCCACTATAATCTGGCTCACAATGGTAGGTACACTATAAACGAATAGCTTAAAGTCACAGATCAACCACCGCACTTTTAATTGATGGAAAGAAACCCAGAATACCAGAAAAAAACCCACAAAGACAGAGGACAAGAGGCTGAGTACACAAACTCTATACAGAGTAACCAGTGGTATGAACTGCCCACTGGACCTGTGAAGCAGAAGCCTTAACTCCTAAGCCACTGCACTGTTCATGCCAGAAAAAAAGTTTTTCTTTTTGGCTATTCCTGGTTACGGGTCGTCACAGCGGAACTCCAGCCCGCTAATGATTGGCAGTAGATTTTTATGGTGCCAAGTTGCCAGCCCGACGCCCAACCTTCAGCGAAGGCACGCCCAGTCACGCATGTCTTTTGGAGGCCACTCGACCACGTGGAGGACATGCAGACTCCACACAGAAGTCACTCCACCGAAAATCGAACAGGAGAACCTCTTGATGTAAGGCAACAATGCTACCCGCTGTAATAGTCATAAAATATGGGAATGAAACATAACTGGCTGTAACAGTATGAAATGCCCTCACAGAGTGGCAGTTTTTATCACTGTCAGGGTCAGACAGCAAGGACAAAAAAATGTGTATGTCTTCTTGGATTCAGTACTGTTGAACTGTACAGTATTCTAAAAAGGGAATGCTATATATGCAAAGTTTTAAAAAGGAAGCTTTAACTAGGCATAGCCTGTCTGGGAAGTGAAGTACAGACAGATGAAATCTTTCAAGTACTAAGGCCTTGCTCTCCTACAGTTTCCCATGTCAACCAGCCAGTCTTGAAAGCAGTGATAGATTAAAGCAACCAGTGCATTTCCTTTGGCATAATACAGCAAAACTGAGATGCACAGTCAAGATGACAGACAATATGAGACGCTCCTGTTAGATTAATTCCTCCCTCAACAATGTGTTTGGACATCTGTGTGGGGGTACAGTCTGGATTTTTTCCCACCCTTTAATCTCTTGTTCCACAGGTTCAACATGCAACGCTAAGGAAAGCTACAGGCAGATGACTCTAATGAGTGATGGTCAATGTAGAAAGGTCTGCAATGGGAAAAAAACCCGCCTTCGGACAATGTTTGTAGGGGACTTCCCAGCATTTAGAGGCATGTAAAGGCCGTTAGCACTTCACAGATTAATAATCGCAAACTAGGTGTGCCTCTCCTTCCTTCACTGATGTCTTTAAGAGTGCGCATGCACAGAGCAGGGGAAGCCAAACAAAAAACACTACGTCTGCTATTTCCCCAGCATCTTATGCTGTGTTCAATGCATGATGGCAAACTGCTCTGACTTGTCAAACTTCTGGTTACCTAGTTTACACCTATTGTGCCTACCTTGGTGTCAAGTAATACTTATGGTTTCTGGAGAAATCTCATTGCATCAAAAGTCAGGACAGTATAAAGAGAGAAGAGGATTATACACTTTTTTTCTGTATAAGCTCTGTTTTCTGTTTCTGTCACTAGGTAAAATGTTGGAATCATGTAGTGTCGTTTATCTATCACTGCCCTAGTTTAAAGCCCACATGGGTGAAGTTATGACATGTGGACAATTTTATGCTGTACTGTAAGTCCACATGCAGTAGTTAATTTCACTGTTAGCTGTCTTCCTACAGATAAGGGACTTATTTCATCTAAGCTGCACACGTCCGTCTTCACCACAGAAGGTAGATTGTCACACAACAACTATTTATAAACTTGCACAGTATTATGACTATTTATACATTTTCAATATTCTGTGCACCTGATAAACATTTCATTCATGTTATCAGACTTAATGTATTCTCCCATCATGAATAGTGAATCATACCAGCACATAAATTACTGGGGGGGGGAAAGTAGACTGGGGTATGAAAGTAGACAAACAGATCTTAAAATACAATTTTTCTTTTACGGTGCACATGTTTAACAAAACCAATCTGAATATCATTCAGGAAAGCAAACTAAAATAAAATATCACTGGGTTGATGATGATTTTTGCAAGATCCATTTTATTCTAGCATGCCAAAGAAACATGGCCAGGTGAGGTATAGATGTTCAAAACTGCACGTAGCTGTATGTCTGCATGTGTCTTGCGACTGGCATCCTACCCAGGACTGCTTCCTGCACTGTATTTACTGCTTGCAGTGAAATGCTCCATACCCCAAGACCCTCAAATGTATAAAGTTGTTAGACAGATTGAATCATATGTTAAAGGCAAAAACAGAGATTATGCACCAAGATTGGTGAGTTAAGTCACAGTGAGTTCTTTTACTAAGGAAACAGCAAAAAAGTGCAGATGTTGCATAACAATGGCAGCAATTGCAGGTAGATTTATAACACAGCAAAAGACAACTCATCAAAAAGTGAGTTTATCACAAGCAAGACAAATGAACGATTTTTCCAAATGGCTTAGTTTTCTGTGGGATGGTCAAACATTCTGCATCTCCCAAACAAGAGGCTTTGCCTTCTGCTCTCCCTGCCCTTGCACCCTTAGAAATAATATAATCAGCTGACTAAAAGGCATACCTCTCAGCCACTGATTTTCACAGAATATCCAGATTTCTCCTCATATTTTTGGTCAGTTCCTTATAAAACATGCAGCTTTCTGGCTAATCTCTGAGGATTCAAGTCATTAAATAATTACAGACATTTGAGTTTCCTATTTTACATCCTTCATGAAATGCATGCCAATGCAAAACCTTTTATTCTATCAGTTTTCTAAATTTAGAAGAGCAATATTTAAAAGTTGTTCCTATTTTTTGGGCTTTTGACCTCCATTATTTTTGTCTTTGTCCAGAATTCTCGTGCTAAGAGGTTGAGAGGTATGCTGCATGACCAACTGTTTCTAAGCTCAAAAACAAAGTTAAATGTAGGCTTTTACACAGCACTAAGAAAATGCTACTTCCTCACATGCATCTCTTTCAACATGTCCATCAAATTACCTGGCAGAAAAAGAACTGTTACAAAAGAGCCAAAGCCCAGAAGTTGTGTCTTCATGTGGGCAGAACAGCTCCCTACAGCCCATTCAACTAGCCTGGAACTGAGGAGATGAGAACCAAACTCCATAATCCAATAAAGGACTGATAATGACAAGCCTGGGCTTCTATGTCATAAACCTCATCAGCAGGCAAGGAACTGGCTAACCAGGGGTCGTGTTTCTCAAATTCAGATTAAGTGAAGACAGATGCAACCACAGTGTCAGGCAAGATAAATGCCAGATAAAGACATCCTAAGTGCCAGATGTTCTCAGGTGTTAGCTAGGAAGGGAAGAAGACATCTTTCCCAGAACCTAAGCTACAAGACATATTTGGACAGGAGTCACCTGAGAAAAGATAAGGGAATGCAGAACTAAGCTATATCCATCAGTGGTAGCTGTATTTTCTGTACCAGAAAAACTCTAAGAAGAAATAAAAAATATATATATCTGACTGCTTTCAAATGAAAATCTGAAAAAAACATTCTCAGAACTGTTTATGGGAAAAATCTATGACTGACCAGGCCCAAAGAAAGCCTCAGCAAGAGCCCTTGCAAGTAAAGAATATTCACGTATGGCAAGTAAGCATACATTTGTTTTACGCATACAGAAACTGAGGAGAAAATTCTAGGGTTAAATTCTGAACTCAATTTTGCTGAAAGGTGAATCTAGGTGCAAGACTTTCAGTGCTATTGAAAATATCCTCACAGATACAGAGTGTAAACACTGCCTACTGTTTCAGCAATAGCAACTGCTCCAAAGAGGACAGACATAGGAATGATCCTCCTTGCTACATCGTTTGTGAGTCAGGCAAATGTGCCAGTGACCAACATCTTGAATGAAGAAGAATTGGACATGAAAAGGAAAAGTCAGCTAAAGAAACACTTGGAGTCCTGTGGGCAGTTATTGTGACCTCACTACTGCAGAAACAAAAGCAGGATGAGATTGCCTAAAAGAAAGCAACCAAATGATGAGGAGTCTGCTACAGAAGCCATGTGAGCAGACATGGTAAAATAATTCAATATATAGGAGGAGTACAAAGGCACAGATAGTAGCAATAATCGTAAAGGAATCAAAGTCCAGGACAGCATCATCTTACACAACTGTGCTTTCCTGTACAGTCTTCTCGAAAGTAAACTTATCATAACAGCACGTTCAAATGATCATTGCTGAAGTAGCTTTACCTATATAGGTTATATCGTGCATAGGATACAACAGCCAGACAGCTTCCAAAGTTTCAGGGCACCCTCCACATGCCCAAACCATCAATCAGCTTGAGATGACTAAAAAGACAGGTTTGGGTACCAAGCCCTTCAGAGCTTTCAAGCCAAAAGAGAGAGGGTGGCTGAGCCATGAAAGGACAATACTAAAAACAACAAAAGAAAAAAAAAACATCCACACCTTGGCATAACCAACACACTAAAAATGAGGGGTAGAGGGAGGGAGTGGCTCCTGCAGCAGTGATAACTTGAACATTTATTGTTATGGTCAAGAACATATTTATAGAAGTACACATTTCCTTGTATAATCCTTTTCATCGGTACATAGTCTGTAAACTCTCAGTAACTCTCCATAGGGTAAAGAATCCAGCAGATGAGATGGATGGCAACTGGTTCTATGTAAGAAATGATTACTGTTGTCAAACTTTCAATAAATTTTAGTTTTAATTTTTTCCCCCACTACACCTGTTAAATCAATATCCAGAAAACGTATACTTTGACCCTGTTGAAGTCCATCAAATTTTATTTGAAACCTATTTACATCCAAATCTTTAACAAAGGCAGATAAATTAGTCAACCCACCCTTACACAAAAATACTAGGTCATCTATAAATCTATAAAAGGAAACAACATAAGTTCTAAAAAAATTATGTCTGTATAAATATCCCAACTCATAAAGGCCCATAAAACGATTAGCATAGGCAGGTGCAAATGATGCACCCATAGCAGTGCCTATTTTCTGAACATAAATATCTTCACAAAAACAAAAATAATTATTAGTAAGACCAAATTCTATCAGTTCTAATACATAATTACTTATTGGACTGTCTCCTAAGAAAAACTTAGTAGCTTCTAAACCATGTTGATGATGTATAGAAGTGTATAGACTTAACAGACAGCAAATACATGTCTTCAGTCCACTGAATGACTTCAATTTTATCTAAAAAAATCAAAAGAATCTTTTATAAATGATGGCAGCTTCATTACATAGGGTAATAAATAACTATGCAGAAATACACCTACGTTTCATAAAAAATAATGGGCCTTCCTGGGAGATGTTGCATGCTTTTATGAAGCTTGGGTAAACAGCGCAAATATGCTATAGAATTATTTTCATTACATAGCTTTTTATTTACGTCCTGTTTAGAAAAATACCCAAGTCTGTAACCTTTAAAAAGTAAATGAAGATTCTTTTTGTGCATTTTGATAATCACTCACTCTCACCTTAACATATACCTCAGTATTACTAATATGTTCCATGCACATTTTCATGTACCGATTAGCATGCATTACTACTAAATGATTCCCCTTGTCAGAGGGTTTAAAGGCCAATTCATGTTGTTTCCCCATATTTTTAAGAATTTTCCATTCATCTTTTGACAAATTGTAAGAAAAAGAATTCCCTGTTTGCATAAATTCTTTACATGTATGTTCTAAAGAAAAGTTGACCATAGCTGAAAATTGTTGCACACCCTCATGCAGAAAAGGTGGGACAAAATCACTGGAACGTTTTACAGATGTAGCGTCAAGACAGCAGTAACCATTTAACTCATCTAATATCAGAAGAACATGTATAAAAACTGTCATCTGTATCTGAAATATCTGCAGTGGAAATTAAAGTATCATTAATGCCAACATCTAAGTTATTTCTAGAAAAACAGTTACGCAAAAGTAATTTTGTAATAATTAATAAACAAATAATAAACAGTAATAATTGTTTTATAATTGATAGTTAATGTTTGTATATAATGGCACTGTTTTTTCCTTACTGATGTACTCCTAGAAGGCATTTCCTGCCGAAGCGCTAGAGACTTGAGACATTCTTGTTAATAATGTGCAAGCTGGTGAATTTCAACGGTCCTAGCAAAGCCTGATATAGACCTAGAGCAGGAATCAAGCTTACAGTGCACTGTTAAAGTATGTACGGAGGAACAACGTGCAGTTTCTAGTATACTTCCAGAATCCAACCCTTTTCAAAAAGCCACAGATGAAGCCAAGGCCCTGATAGAGTGGGCCTTGACCTTGCCTAGACTAGTTTCGTTGTGGTGAGAACAAAAAACGGTAACCATTTGGAAATAGTCTGAAATGAACAACTGATCCGAAGATCTGAAACATTCACTTCTGTCATGATAGTTCCACAGTTGTCTAAGATCTGGAGTATCCTTTTTCCCTCATTTGTTTTTACAGGAAAGAAAACAGTGAGATGGATAGTTTGGTTCAAGGTAAATTTGGATACCACTTTAGGCATAAAAGAAGGATTAGTTCTCAAAGAAACAATATCTCTATGGAAAATGAGACAGGATTGACTTACCATAAGAATTTGCATCTCAGATACCCTTCTTGCAAGGGTCAGAGCAATCAGTAAAACTCTTTCCAATGTTAAGAACCTAAAATCAGGGAGGTAAAGTGATTCAGATGGAGCAAGTGTTAGCTTCTCCAACACAAAATTAAGATCCTAAGGAGGGGCATCTTTTTTTCTAGGAGGTGTTATGCAAAACCCCTTTCAAAAACATTTTGAAATGGAAATGAATTGAAAGACGAGGATCAATGAGCAGACAGTAGTAAGAAAGGCCAAAGGATAGTAACTCATAAAAATACTGTAAAATCAGAGAAACTCCAGCCCTGAATGAGTACTGCTTATGTTGTTGGCACCGAGTAGAAAACCTTTTCCATTTGCTAATATATAAGTTTTCTAATGACAGGCTTTCTTGCCTCCATTAGTACCTGCTGCACATCCTCAGTAAAAGGTGCCTAAAAGGAATTAAGAGTAACATCTAGGCAGACAACTGAAGTTGACTGGAGCTGGGATGTATCAAATACTCATGTTCTTGTGCAAGAAGCTTGCAGTAGTTACCCCTGGCCATTTCCAAAAGAAGGGAGAACCGCAGTTGCCTGGGCCAAAGGGAGGCACCACAATAATCTTGGGAGACTCCTCCTGAATCTTCATAAGTACCCTGGATATCAGTGGACAGGGTAGAAGAGCATACAGTAACATTCTTGTCCAGTGAAAAGAAAAGGTAAGGAATTTTTGCCTGGAATCCTAGAGTAGAATCTTGCCAACTGATTGTTCAGAGAGGAGGCAAAGAGGTCTGTTTGAGGAACTTCCCACAGATGGATCAAATCTTTGAAGACCCCCCCCCCAATCTAGTTTCCATTTTTTAGGGCATGCCCTTGTCCTGCTCAGCTTGTCTGCCACACAATTTTACCTGTAGAGTGAGATTGTACTGTGAAAAGTACAGTTGTGTACTCTTACCAAAAATGTAGATGTTCGAGTGTATTCACTGTTGCAGTCATCACATTTGGGTTATCTGCTTGCAGTAGCCCTCAGCTGGCCTGATTAACAAAGTCTTGGGTCCTGCGTCAGTTGCTGCCCCTTCTTCCGTGACGTCACGTCATCAAGGGTATAAAACATTCAGCCAACGCCATTACATCAGTTTTTCTTGCCCCAGACGTCAGGTGCCCCCCTAATGGGAAGCAATTAAATCTATAAGTATATAAGGTTATACTTCCAACAAAAAAGCAAATACACTAAAACGCTTTTGAGCATAACAAAGGAGAGCAGAGGTATAGCCAAAAGAAGTAAGGGGGAGGGAGGGTAACCAGGAATGCAACAGTGAATACTCTCGAACATCTACATTTATGGTAAGTGTACACAACTGTACTATGTTCTTTGTGTTTCACTGTTGCAGTCATCACATTTGGGTGGATTCCCAAAGCTAAGGATGGGAGGAGGAATTTAGATAGCATTAGGACCAGCTATAAGGCCCTGCAAGACTGCAGTGGCAAAGCCAGCTCTGGATTTAGAGAAAATTGGCAGATGGTAATGCTTGGTGAAAATATGTACAAAACTCCAGGTAGCAGCTTCTAGGATGTCCCTGGTAGGGACACTTCTGAGAAAGGCTGTAGAGGTAGATGCAGCCCTGGTTGAGTGGGGTCTAATCCCCTGTGGGATAGGTTTTCCATGGTGCTTGTAGCAGAAATGAATGCAATGGCCTATCCATTTGGAAATGGTTTGCTTTGAAATAGCCTTCCCCTCTGCCTCTGCAGCAAACGCCCCCAGCAGTTGGTCGGACTTCCTTTGAGGTTTAGTCCTGTCCAAGTAGAATCTAAGTTGTCTGTGCACATCTAAGGAGTGCAGTATCCGTTCCCCTTTGTTCTGTGGATTAGGAAAGAAGGTTGACAAATGAACAGACTGATTGAGGGCCACACTGGATACCACCTTAGGCATGAAGGAGTGATTGGTCCTGAGAGACACCCTCTCCGCATGAAAGATGATGAAAGGCTTCACTGCCATGAGGGCCTGTAATTCAGATACCCTTATTGCTGAAGTGATTGCTAAAAGGAAAGCTGTTTTCCAAGAAAGGAATTTTAAGTCTGCAGTAGCAGCTGGCTCGAAAGGAGGAAGAGTGAGTTTTTCCAATACAAAGTTAAGGTCCCACGCTGGAGTTGGAGCTCTCCTGGGTGGTCGTAAATTTTTGGCCCCTCTGAGGAACGGCTTGAGCAGTGGATGAGAGAAGAGGGGAGGTCCTGTGCTATAATGAGCTGAAATGGCTAAGGTGTGAATTTTGATGGAGGAGAAAGGCAGGCCCTTGTGAAGCATCTCAGTTAAGTATTGTAAAATCTGAGGTAAATTGGGCACTGCTGTGCTCATCCCTTGAGATTGGTTCCAGGCACAGAATCTTTTCCATTTTTCAGCATAAGACTTTCTAGTACTAGGCCTCCTTGCCTCTAAAATGATATCCATCACTGGTTTACTGAGGGATGGAAAAGGCGATATTAGGTAATTAACCAGGCTGCTAGGTTCAGTGTTTAAAGCTGAGGGTGCAGGATCTGGCTCTCCTGCTGAGACAATAGGGTAGGAGTCTGGGGCAGTTGCCATGGGGCCAACAGTGACACACTGCGCAAGAGGGGGTACCAGTGTTGGCGTGGCCATTCTGGTGCAATCAAAACAGTCCATGGTTTGTCTTGTTTGATCTTTAGTAGTACTTAGGAGAGCAGAGGAGGAAAGGCAGCTGAAGGACAGAGCATCCACTTTCCAAGCTTGTTTGTGGGGAGTCCTTGTACAAAATTTGTCCAATTAATAGTTCTGGGGGAAGGCAAACAGGTCTATATCTGGGCTCCCCCATTTGCTTGTCAACATGGTGAAAATCCTTGGTTCCAGTTTCCACTCATGTGGGTCCATGAGGTTTCTGCTTAGTTCGTCTGCCAGTGTATTCAGTTTTCCTGGCAGGAATTGAGCTTGTAGACACACTTGGTAGCTCAGGGCTGTGTTCCACAATGCCATGGCTAGTCTGCAGAGGGGGAAAGAATGTGTACCTCCCTGCTAGTTTATGCACCACATAACGGTGGTGTTGTCCATCTTTACCATGAATTGTCCTTGAAGGCTGTCAGAGCATTCTGTACAGCTAACATTTATTTTTGATTGATATGCAGGTGCATTTGATTTGGGTTCCATTTGCCCTGAATGCACTTCCCTGCCAGGTGAGCTCCTCATGCATAGTCTGATACGCTTGTTGTTAGGGTTTGGGTGGCAGGGAGTAGTGTGAATGGTAGTCCCTTGTTTTGGTGGCAGGCCTCTGCCCACCAAAGAAACTCTAGGAGTAGGCAAGGTATGATAGGAATCACTGCTTCTAGATCCTGAGAATGTTGACACCATATGCTTTTTAGATACCATTGTACTTTCCTCATATGCAGTCTTGCATACGGAATTAGAAGAATGCAGGAGGCCATGAACCCCAAGGCTTGTAGTATTTGCCTTGCAGATAGCAGGGTTTTTGTGGCCACTTGTTTGAAGGACGTTGTCAAATGAATTTGTTTCTCTGGCGTGAGGAAAGCCATCTGGGAAGTTGTATTCAAGCTTGCTCCCAGGAATATAATTTGTTGACAGGGTACCAGGTGTGATTTCTTTCCATTTATGGTTTGCCCCAAACAAGTTAGCACCCTTTGTACAAAGGACAGATGATTAAAAAGCATGTCCTGGCTTTCTGCCTGAATTAAACAATCATCCAGTTATGGGTATATCTGAATATTTCTTTGCCTGCAAAATGCAGTGACTGGAGCTAGGCACTTTGTGAATACCCTGGGTGCAGTAGATAAGCCAAAGGGCAGTGCAGAGAACTGAGAGTGCGTGTAGCCTGCTTTGAAGCATAGGTATCTTCTGCAAGATTCCCTGATTGGGATGTGCAGGTATACTTCCTTTAAATCTAGTGTTGCCAACCAGGCGTCTTTGCCTAGCATAGGGAGCAACTGGTGAAGAGTCAGCATCTCAAATTTTGTAATCACTGAAAAGGTGTTTAAAGTAGACAGGTCCAGGATAGGACGCCATGAACTGTCTTTTCTGGGTACCAGGAAAAGTTACGAGTAGAAACTTTGTCCCTTTTCCTCTTCTGGTACCAACTGAATAGCCCCCATGCTTAAAAGAGAAAGTACTTGCTTTTGGGCCTCTGCCCACTGATTTGGGGGTAGATCTGGCCATGGCTTGGTGTTGGTAACGTGTGGAAGTGAAATCTGTATCCCTGGGACACTATATTTAGCACCCATTTGTCCTATGTAATGAGTTCCCAGTTCTTTGCATGAAGAGCAATCTTTCCCCCCAAAGGGGCAGTTAGTTGAGAAGTGCTTGGAAGTTTTAAAAAGAAGTCATTGAGACAGTTTACCATAGAGTTTTATTACTCTCAGATTTGGAAGTGGACCCCCCCCCCCACTGCTTAGTCCTGTGTGTATCCTGGGACTGAAGCCTGGGAGCTCTGCTGGATCTGGGTTTGGACTGAGAAGGTCTGGAAGAGGCAGGAAAGGACCAATTCTTGGAAGGCCAATGCCTACTAAACCTTGGAGGTTGTACTTGTAAAAAATCTTTAACAGTTTGCATAGATTTTGCTTTTTCCTCCATCTTTTTAAGAACTTCTTCTGCCTTGTTGCCAAACAGGCGGTCCTGGTTTAAGGGAGCATCCAGTAATTTCACTTTAACATGATTTGGCAAGGATTGCTTCTTAAGCCAAGCATGCCTTCTAAGTACAGACCTAATTACAGCAGCCCTGCAAGATGCCTCTAGTGAATCAAAACCACATTGCAAAGTATGTTTTCCAACTTGTTCAGCTGAGTGCAGTAAATCCTGTAAATCCTTATTTTCAGCACAATCAGGAATCAACATCATTTTCTGTTTAAGCAATCCAATAATATGCTGCTGATACTTTAACATATGAAACTGGCAGTTTAAAGCCCTAATGGCCAAAGTTGCAGAAGTGTATACCTTTTTACCCCATCTATTAGTGCCCTGGAGTCTCTATCAGAGGGGGTATGATTTTTGGCAGCAGTAGCTTTAATATCCTTGGGTCCCTGTGAAATGGTCTCAGGGTTCGCACTAGGATTGTTAAAAAGGAACTTGTGAGAGTCAGGGACCCTGTAATATCTGTCAGGTTTTCTGGGAGCAGGAGGTAAAGAGTCAGGGGCCAAGCTAGATTCTGAAAAGGCATCATCAACAATGTCTAGTACAGGAGGTATAGCTAAAGGCCTGTGCTGGGGCAGTAGTAAGAAATCCCTAAGCCTCTTTTTAGAATCAGAGAAATCCTGACCTTCCCAACAAAAATGTTCCCTGAGAGTATGCAAGGTTTCACCAAAGAAATCCTCTGGGGGAGAAGCAGAGGGAATAGAGTCCTCAGCCTCAGAATCCTCATAGGTAGATAAGGGTAAATCCTGGTCATCAGAGGAAACAGAAAATTCAGAATCTTGGTCAGAAGTATCATAAGCAAACTCAGTCCTAGGTCTTTTAGAGGGGGAAGGCTGGCTTCCCCTGATTAAAATAATAAGGTCTTCAGCCATTCTTATCATTTGTTTTTTAGGCATAGAGGCCTGACCATGTGGTCTGGGCGTCAGTTTTCTAGGCATGGTACAAGTTTTAGGCCTTGAAGAAGAAGATGGCATCGGTTTAATATGCAAGTCAGTACGCCTGAATACACCCTCAGAAGCCGGTGCCTGCACAGCGGCTCCAGACCCATCCAAGGTAGAGACATCTGCAGGTTCCACAATTGAAGCATCTCGTGGCATACTGGACTCCGAATGGGTCTCAGTAGAAGCCTACGAATCTGAAGTAGTGGGTATCAGGGGCTGTGAAAGCGCCTCACTGAGTACTGGCAAACTGGCGACTAACTTAGGAGAAGCGTCGTTGGCAGCTTTGGACCTAGGCGGCATGTCTCTGTCTTTATCTTTGCATTTTTTTCGGAATGTTGGTAGTCGGATGGCTTACCAGAGACCTATCAGGATAATTGAACCCAGCACCAAAAAATTTAGAAGCGAAAATATACCGACGCTGGATAGTTTGTGGTTTAAATAAGGCACAAAACCGACAGCGAGGTATATCATGGTCAGGGCCTAGGCAAGGAATACAGTATGAATGAAAATCTTTATGAGGTACTTGCTTTCCACAAGTAATGCAATTATTTACTTTCACTGACATCGGCTTAGAGCAAGAAAAAGTTTCCCCAACGGGGTACTTAGCTTTTAGTTGAAGACTTCGGTTCTGAAACTCGAAAATGAAAATTTCAGGAGTCAGCCGACTGACACTTGTTAACTGCTTCTGCTTCGGGCACCACAGCAAGAAAGACTGATGTAAGGGCATCGGCTGCATGTATTATACCCCTGACAACCTGACGTCACGGAAGAAGGGACAGCAACCAACGCAGGACCCAACACTTTGTTAATCAGGCCAACTGAAGGCTACTGAAGAGATTTTAGATACTTCTTGTTAGGGGTACCATGAAAATCCTGAGGTACTCCCTCGCAGTGATCAAAGTCTGAGTGAAAAACCTTAAAATTAGATCTAGATAAAGATCTACACTTTCACTCTTTTTTTAATTTCTCCAAGTATTTTGGGTTTCAAATACCAAGACAGGAATGTACCCCATTCCAAAGTCAAAGCAACTTATCCTCAATCCAAAGAAAACTCAGCTTATGATTATAACCAGTTCTAACAAAAACATTAACAGTTAGTTCACTATCTACTCCACAAATGCTACTCCAATTGCTCCAGTGGCACAGGCTAAGCTGTTGGGAATAACCATAGACTCCCACCTAAAATTTGATAGTCATCTCAACTTAACTATTAAAAAAGTACATGCCAAACTGGGGTCACTCTACCATATCAAACCATTTCTTACCAACAACACAAGATCTGCCATTGCTCGCTCCCAACTTCTATCCACCCTACTCTATGCATCTCCCATTCTGATTAATCTCAACAAAACTGAACTAAGCAAAATGGAAGCCTGCTATAACAGAATTGCCCGCTTTGCTGCAAATTGCTCATATAGAACTCATCACTGTACTGCTTTGAGACAGCTCCACTGGCTTGAACTGCCCAACCTCCTAACCTACAATCAGCTCTGCCTCTGGCATTCTATCTATTACCTCCCCAATAAGTGCCCTGCCCTCAAAAACATAGTACAACATCACTCAGCCCAAAGGCCTCTAAGATCATCAAGCAAACTACTACTAGAAGTCACCAACAGCTACAATAACTTTGGAGATGCACTATATAGTAGTTCAGTGGCTAAAAAATGGAACTCTGCTCCTACTAGCATTCAAAACACATCATCCAAAGCCTCCCTTAAAGACCTCATCAGGCAACATCTCAAGCAAAGTTGGCAGTGCCATGATTGCTCCCCAGGCTAGTGAAAGCAGATAACATACACATACTAAATCTAGAGCACTTGATAACAGTTTTCAATCTTACTCACAAACACTGGCTAATCAACAATGTATGTACTGTACCTGTGTATTATGTATGTATTCTACCTATGTTCCAAATTTCAGCTGTACACCACAAATCTATTAATTACCTTTATTTTTAAAATTAATATTTTTTTGTTTGTTCTCTCCACTGTAACTGTTTATGTCCGCATACCACTGTAAAAACATGTCTCTTGCAATTTGTGTGTATACTGATCATGTCTAAATAACTAAATGTGTCTGTAATTTTTCTCTGTGGAGCTTTTCTCCCCGGGCCTCTGCTGAAAAAGGGCCTTTTCGGCTCAGTCAGACACCCCCGGTTAACAAATGTAAAATAAATAATAAATAAATAAATAAAGTATGATTAAAGTTCCTGAAATTAGTATTGTTTCGATCTTTGATGTTATCCAGAAGAGCTCTTTGCAACACCAATAATATGCCCAGTAATAACAACTCCTGCAATTCATATGGAGTTACATATATCTGTAACATATCCAAGTACAAATGTAAATTCTTTTGTATAAGACCTGTTGCTCCTAGTACTATTGGAACTGTCTGGGTATCCTCCTTCCACATTGCCCTCATTTCTACTTGTAAATCCTGGTATTTTATGACTTTGTCTCTCTCTGTATGTATGACACTGTAGTCAATGGGTGTATCAATTTCAGTGATCAATGCTAATTTTGTCTTCTTTTCATGGACTACTACGCCTTGTTATCCCGCATCTGTTTTTTAAACTACTGGAAATGGGTGATCCCACGTGATATAAACAATTTTCTATAATGCTTTGTGGCTCATGTTCCAATGTTTTTCAGATATTTCAATATTATAATGTTTGCACAAACCCTAGAAAGGAATGGGAAGAGAGACTGGATAAGCAATTCACAAAGAAACAATGGGAGGATATATGTGTATGTCTCCCAAATATGCAACAAAGTCTAGAAGATTTAGGATGTTTGCTTGGAAATGTTTACATAGATATTTTTATACCCAAAGTAGACTCTATAGAATTCTTCCTCAGGTAGATAGCAAATGTTGGAGGAGTGACAGGGAAGAAAAAAGCAACTGGGAGCACACTTTCAGGGAGTGCAGTGAGCTGGTGGACTTTAAGGATTCCCTGCGGGATGTACTGTCAGAGATGCTGGGTGAGCAAATTGGTGTGACGAAGTAGATGATTTTCCTGAGGTATGATACAGAATTGGAACTGCCTAGACATGGTAAGGCCTTGTTGGTCTCTAATTATGGTGGCTGCTAAAAAAGCAATTACTAGAAAATGGAAATCAAAATCTAAATAAACTATATTAGAAGTAGTGAATATAGTAACAGAAAAAAAAACAACTGGAATTAAGATCTTTAGAAAAATGTAGAAACAAACTACATAGAAAAAATGGGAATTGTGGGAACAATACATACAGGGGAGGAATGAAGTTTAAAAGAAGGCAGGCCTTAAATGAGCTATGTAATGTTTGACTGAAAACGACTGGGTAGATAACTGATGTACAATGTTTGCAGCTGGGAGTGTGTGTCAGTATGGTTTGTGATGTAAAATGCTTGCAACTAGTAGTGTGTCGGTGTGGTTTATTTTCATTTATATAAATGCATGACTGCTTATGTGTTAAGTGATGGCTTAATAAAGATGTTTTTTGTTTAAAAAAAGAGGCAGGAATTGAATAATGAATGAAATGTTGCTTTGGTTATTATGATATATAGCAATGTATGTGAAGTATAATGTTTGTTAATGTGTTAATACAGTCGGATTACTTTTATATAAATGTATATGTGCCTTTGTCACAAGTAATATTTCAATAAAGGTGTTTAAAAAATGTTGGCACAATCCCCAGTGCAACAGTCTTGCCATATTATTATGCCTTTCAGTATACAGTCCATCTACTATTAGTATATCACAACATGTGTAGGAAAATCTTTTGAACTGAGATGTCTAGTTGACACCCTAAGAATACAATCCTGTATGATGGAGTCAAAAAAGATCTTTGAATATTCTCTTGGAATCCCGGCCACCTTCTGTAAGAAAATTTTCACTCAAGTGAGAGATTTCCAACACCTTCGAAAGATTCCAAAAATTTAAGTAAGTCATTTAAACATAGAAAAATGTGGATACTCTGTAGTGTGCTATGAGCTGGAACTACAGCTAGCCAGTTTGTGAACACTCTTGGTGCAGTGGGTAGTCCAAACAGTAAGGCAGAGAACTGATAATGTGATCAAGACGCATATAACCTTAAGAAACACCCGAAGTCTGGATGAACAGGGATGTGATGAGCATCTTTTAAGGGTTACTAGGAAACTTGAATGATGAAGAAGAGATAACAGGGTGTGAAGTGACATCATTTTGAATTTGGACACTATCACAAACAGTTTTAGGAAAGAAAATCCAGAACTGCTCTACAAGCATTTTCTTTGGCAGCAAAAACATTCTTGAATAAAAACCTTTCCACACCTGGGAAGTACAAACTGGTTCTATCACTTCCTGGGACAGCATATGATGGGCAGGTGGAAATAAGAGTGTCTGGCCATATAGATGAGGAGTTATTCTCTGGAAAGGAGGGATTTCCTCCTACTGCCATCTGTAACCTTGATGAATGATCTTCAGAACTCATTTGTCTGAAGCTACCTGTTGCCAAAGAGAAAATTGGAGATCCAGACATTCTGGAAGGGAATGGGGCTGACAGGGTGGGGTTGGGGGGGTTCATGGCAGCTTAAATAGTTATTTTGACTTGGACTGTCCTTGGTTTTGTCAGGTTACATATTTCTTTTTGAAACCCCTTTGCCATTTCTTCCAAAACATCTGTTTACCTTCATTTTGTTGAGAATATTTATTTTCTTTCCAAAACTGGATGAAGTGTTAGGGAATCCCTTTGAAAAAATTAGAAAATGAGGGCTGAAAGATCATAAGAGATTCCCCTGAAAGAACTAACCACATTCATCATACTTTTTGATCACCTCTGCAGCAGAGGAGGCCAAAAACTAAATTTCTAGCCAATGGAGAATTTAAAATCTCATTTTCTGAGAATGCAGCTAGGAACCCCCCACTTCAAAACAGTACCAGTGGCTATAGCCCTAGAAGTAGTATCAAATGAGTCATACACACACTGCAAATAATGAGTAGTGACTTGTACACCTGAAGAAACTACATTTAAAGCATATTTTCCCTCTCAATAAGAAACTGCAGACAAAACATTTCACAATTATTCATAACATATAAACCTGTCAATTCAAAATTCTGAAGAAAAAAATTCTGCAGAAGCATACACTTTTCCCCACACTTATCAATTAAATTCCTATTCTTATCAGAAAGAGTAGGGTTGTAATTAACTAAATGTTTAACAGTAGAAGGATTAACTAAAGCTATAGCTGCTGGGTCAGGTTTGGAAAAAGCCTATAAACACTTAAAGACTGAGGAATCTTACACTTTCTATCTAGGGGCACCTAGCTGACTATCAGGAAAATTACAGGCAGTACCACACACATCCTCCAAAGCTGACAGAACTGAAGGAATGAGTGAAGTTTCTGAAGATTTCCTTCTGTAACACCTCATAGTATTTTCTGATGAAATGGGAAACATCAATGTTCTCCCAGTGAAAATACCAGCACCTACTGGAAACTGTCTCAGAGAAGGAGAAATCCCCACAGGGAGAATTATAAACTGAGCTATTCTCAGAGACTGAATCAGAAATTGGCGAGAAAACCCAGTATCTGCCCCTTCACCTTCCTGTCTACATTCAGAATCTTGAATCTCTTCAGGAAAAGAGGTATTCCTCTTTCTATTACCAGAAGGGTCAACACTTTGAATTATACCCTGAGCCAGACCCAGTAAACTACTCATGTCTAATCTGAGCAGGAGTAGATATATTTATATATATTTAGTTTTCTGTTTCTTTTTGACAGGAAAAATTAGGTCAACAGTGTTATCAATAGCAGCAGCAGTTTCCCTATGGATGGGCACAACATTCTGGCAGAACAGGGAAGCCTTCCCTGTTCCCTTACTCAGGACTGACAAAAACGTCTCTCTTTTGCCAACTGATGGGACCCTATCAACCGCAGAGGACGTGGCTAACCCCTGGTCCATAGTGGCTGAAGGTGCTACACCAGAGTGATCTGGATAAAAAATGGGTGGTCTAAGGTACAACAAATGGCCACAGCAGAGTTACAATACTGCAGCTCAGGCAAACTGCTAGCCTGCTGTGTTGGCAAAGGCTGCTTGCTCAACTTTTTTCTTTTTGTGGCTGGAAGAAGGACCAACCATGGGACTGGCAGTTTGTTCCATGGTTAAACCAAAAATGATGCCTCTTTCCTGGATAAGACAAGAAGCAAAAGCCGTTAAAACGTAATAGCCTTTAAATGTCACTGTGCACAAAAAAAAGAGTAAAAAAAACCCTTTAAACACAATTTCTCCACAGAAAAATGTTTTTTCAATTGCTTTAAACAACATTTTAGCTGACAGGAAAAGTGACAGCTCAAGACAGTTTGTTAAAACACTGACTCCTCAGCTTTAAAGTAATTTTCCTAAACAGGAAAGTATTAATAAACAAACTTTTTTTTTTTTTAAATGGAAGTTTTTTTTTTCCCCTAAAGGAACTTATCTGCCCAGCAAGGGAAGAGCACAAGCCAACTGTCAATCTTGAAAAGCCTCAGCAGAACATACTCTTCATTGTAAGGAAAACACTGAAGGGCTGAGCAACTGATGTTTGGGTGTGTGGGACTACACCCTGAAGCTTTGGAAGCTGGCCGGCTGTTCTATCCTATGAAACATATAATCCATATAGCTAAGGCTACTACAGCAGTTATCAACATGATGAACAGCAAGGAAGTACAGCATGAAAAAAATAAGCCATCTCAGAAATGACTTTAGAAAGCATTCTTTTTTTCAGAAAGAGACATGAATGTACGAAAAAGAAAAGCGAAGAGAACGATGGAAGAATTCAGCGTGTCATGAGAAATAGCTGAAATTACCTTAGAGATAAAGTGGCGAAAAATTCAAGTTAGCACACAAAGATAGCATATCCAAAAGGCAGAATGAGGTAAAAACTATGTTGACCAAGTGGTCGTCATCCCTTATAATACTTTTTGTTCTAGAAACCAGCAGAAGACTCACATCAAAGGAGCAAAATGGAGCTGAAAGCAAATAAGGTTTCAGTGACCCAGCCCAGAGGCAATGAATTATTACATCTGACCATGATGATGTTGCTGACCTCTTTTCAATTAACATCTCATGTCCTAAAGAACTGCCTTAGAAAGGAATGTTCAGGTGGTAGCCATCTCTCTCTTCTCTTTGGAAGGTCTGTGGTGTCTCAGCTTCTCCCTGATGAAATCTGTGATACTAAGAACAGGCAGCATAAACAGTTAACACACCAGACAGATATAACCTGTAAGAAGAAGGCATGCCAAAGCACTCGCATACAAGACTAAATGACACATGATACACAGGGCAAAATATAAAATCCCTGCTGTCCATAGCTGTCAACTGTCCAGATATTCGCAGAGTGTGCATATTTTTGCCTTGTATTTTTGTCTGTTCCATATAAAATTTGTGGTTTTCTAGATTTTTGTGGTAAATCAGTAAGGAATGATTTCACTAAATAAAAACAAACTTTTGAGTTTCAGTCTTCATAGCCTTCAGAAAATGCACGGTAACACAAAACATTTTATTCTAGCAACTTAAGTTTATAACAGTAATATTTAAAATCTGTCCCTATTTTTGGGGCTTTGTCCCGCCAATATTTTTGGCTTTGTCCAGATTTTTTTGTGCTAACAGGTTAAGAGCTATGCTGCTGTCTGCACTATGATGTCTTCCTAAAGTATTCTCCTTACAGGTTAATAAGCAGTGGAAAAAGGTATCAGGCACAGAAGCCTGAAATGAGCAATGGAAGGTGGAAAAGAATTTCTGATTCTGCTGATAGCCATGTCTCTCTATACACAGGCCTTTATCAGTGAGTCTTGAATAAATGAAGTTGTCTCACTGACAGCCAAAGCAGACTGCCCAAAGTAAAATAACAGGATCTAGAAAAGCATGAAAGGAGCCTGTGACACTTGTGGAAGCACTCTGCATTAGCTATAAGGGATTCTGCACTTGCCACAGGTATTGAGGGAGACGTACCAGTCAGCATAAACATTTAATGTGACTGATAATTCTAGAAAAGTAAAATCCATTCCAACCAATGGCAGACAACAGAGTCTGCTGTACTAAGGGAAATTTATCAGATGGTACAAACATTAAACAAGGGTGATAATTCTAAACCTACAAAATTCATTCTGGGCAATGACATGGCACCGACACCTGCCCTAGATGTCAGCCTACTTTTAAAGATGACATCCCAATACTTCACCTAAGCATTACCAGTTAGGGTAATATGCATTGTGTCCACTTTATTCCATGATAAGATTTCAATGACACTACATAAACCCATTAAAAAGGTAAATTTATCATATGCACTACAATTAAAATAAAACTATGGAACACAAAATGCCATTAAATATACCACATACATAAAATGAGAAAATAAGTGTAGAAAAGGTAAAGGATGACTGATGAAAATAATGCAGTTATTTTTATCACACAAAAGGCATAGATGCATTCAGCAAACGTCAGTTATGAGATGATTTTTTTATTGTACAATGTAATCTACAGGGAATGTCTTTCAAAGATTACAAAAATACTGCACTGTCAAACTAAAAAACAATATTCATTGTTAATGCTCTTAGAATATATGTGAAGACACACGGTTAAACCAAGAAATGTCTTACACGCGTAACTTTTCTGAATGACACTGCTCCAAAAATGATTGTCTTGAAAAGCTATGATCTGAGACACAATGAGGTGACTACATAAAACAGTAACCTTTGGTACATACAGTCAGAACATCTTGGTGAATTTAAAACAGCATCCTTTATTTACTTATTATTTGTTAATAGGATTAGTAAGCTGATGCAAGACCCTTTTCTGCCACTCTTCAGCTATGTGACAAAGACCTTAATGACTAGAAAAGCTAAGATGACAGTAAAATAAGCAATAAGATTTTACACATTCCACAGAAAAGTACAGAGTTTTGAAAATAAGATGGAACATGGACCATAAAACACTATACTCACTGCACATAGTATCAAATGCTAAATACAAGGTTCAAATAACAAACAGCACATGTGCTACTGGAGTTCATAAAATTTATACAAAATATTATTATAAGTATTAGCTATTGTGAAAAAAATACCAAACTATTGACATAAAAAGCTAACATAAATTTACTGTGCCCCATAGCAATATCTGTGATGTTATGAGGTAGCACCATCTGTGCCAGGAAGAACAGGGCAGTACATGTGTACATATGCCAGCATAGCTAGCTGGAGTTTTGTAAAGAATTTTATGTTATTTGACTATCACACTGATTTGTACAGATGTTTGAGTTAAAAAAGTTAAAACTGCTTAAACACTAGGTCCTGCTGGACAGAAAGAATGAATACATGTATTTTAAGTTGTATTGTTGCAACTGATCAAATGTGTATGTTTATCACAGGACCCTGGAAGGGTGGAAAGTTTGAAATTGTGTTTTAACTTTCAGATGTTGCCACAGATCTTAGCAAAGCTCTGTATATGTATTGTACCAGAGTCAGGTTACCAGAGGTGATGTCATCCTCTAACCAGCATCTAGTTTCTTTGAAACTCTCGCAGCACTTTGGAACCTGACAGGAAAGATTTCTGATGGGATATATATGTCACAAATCCACATAGAGAGACATCATCTGGCTTTTGTTGTGGTGAGACACTCAGCACACATCAGCTTGCCTTGTTTTATAGTAAGTAGTCAGGGAACAGTAATCCCTTAGTTACTCAGGGACATTTAGTGAGAATAGTTTAGTATTGTTTTTGGCATTTGTGAGAAACTATCCAACTGTATTCTTTTTATATCTCTGTGTCTGAAACTCTGTTTACTTTTTTCAGTATTCTCCTGTTTTCTGATTTATTTATCATTAAACATTTTAATACATTTCATTGTGGCTGGTTCTTTAGAGAATACTTTTAACATTTTGAGAGTACTTATACTTGTTTTAGAGACACTGTGTCAGTTCCTGAAAGCATTACTGCTTTGGTCACACACTACCATTTGTACTAGTACTGGTTTTATACAGTATAATTGGGTACCCTTTGTAACAGCCTTAGGGTAGCTGACTGATGGCAGTGTGATTACCTCAAAGTCTAAGCAGGAAGGGGCACAGCTAATAATCTATGCCAGCTTTTCCCAGGTGTTTGTGTGTGTGTGTAAAACTCAAATATTTAAGTGTGTGCATCAGCTACTGTAAACAGGGACATGAAGCTCCAAAGTGGTCAGTATGAAGCTTTGTGCGAGTCTGGAGAGAGATGGAGAATCCATCCCCAGGTCTGGAGCATGCTCCCTGTGTGCTTTTAAGGGAAATTGTGCTTGGTACAGGGAGCTGCATTTGAAAATACTGTGTGAATCCATCTTTGCTCTTAGTGACCGTCCCTTACTAGAGTGAGTGGTGAGGATTGAGTCTCCTGTCACAGCCTCCAAACTCACTTGTTGTCAACTCCTACCTTCCTTAGGTCGCATCACTCCACCAAGATTTACTGCATTATCAAATTAATGACAGCAGCCTTTTTACAAAGCTATATGCAATGCTATATTTACCAATGAATTTCTAACTACTAGCCTCTCACTTAATATTAAAAATTAGAGTACTACTTTAAAAAGTGCAAAGAAAAAGACATTTTCAGCAAAAAAGACCATCGGACATCAATACTTCTGTTTGTCTTAAGAAATGTTTTGACCATTTATATCTACCATTTATTCTTATCTGTTCCATCGGCTCTGACACTGACTGGTCAAAAACAGAATTCTATAGTTCCCCCTCCCCATTCTCCTAGCACGTGCCACATTTTGTATGACTTTTAAAGCTATCCACCATCTTTAAATTCATGACATTCAGTGACTGATCACAGATACTACATAGCACACTTTCTTTAGACAAATATTTTAGAGGTCTCAGTCATAACATCTACCTAATTAGCATCACATAATAAACAATTAATCAACTCTGTTCTCATAAAACAAAAATAATGAAGGCCTGTTTTAACCTTTCTGTCTCAGAAAATGAAATTAACTTTTTTTTCTTGTCAAGACACCATACAATAAATAAAGTCATTAAACCAAGTAAATAACATTCAGAAGCAACCCATAAGCACAGTTGCAAAAAAAAAAAAAACCCTGTCAAATACTCGTGTCTCCTTATGTTACACTAAATTTCTACTAAAAACTAACTTTTAAAAAAGATTTGGTTGACTGTAGCTCAAATGGACCAGCAGATTGTGGTATCAAGTTCATGTTTTATTCGTATTCCTATTTTACCTTTCATGTTGAAATACAAGAAATTATATGAAAGTGAATACATGATGATGATATAATTATCACATACTATTCATTAATGTCGCTGGCCAAGTCTGATCTAGTACCCATCAAGTAACATGCATGTAACACAATGATGTACAATACAGTGGCTTTCTTTTTTTACAAGGTAAATCAGCATTTCAACTGATGTTTTACTATGTACAGTGCTGAATGATAACCATACATTCCAAGATGATATGCTCTCTGGAGTGGATAATATACTGTACGTATGCTTGTTTATGAGTGGTGGTGGGAAGAGAGGCAGTATAGAAAGCCAAGTCAGGCAGCCTATGAAAGGGATGGGTGTTTAGCTGGCTTAAGCAACAAATGGTGTTGCTTGGGATGCACACAATGATCAGGAATGTGGTGAGCCTGAGCTGGTTAGTAGTTGTAGTGGCAGGCGGCAGCTACAATTGTAATGCATGTGTTAGGCAGTGCTGAACTGTTATTTGAGAATATGAGCAATCTGTGTTATTACAGGAAGTATGAATTTTCTGAAGGCAGTTGGCAGGGAACACAATTGGGTACTTTAATGGTATGTTTAAATATTATATTCATGTATGGTTTCCCACTCCTAAAAAAGGCAACCTTCTGGAACTTGAGCGATAAAGAACAGTGAATGGTTCTTTAGTAAGTGTAACTGACCCTAATTGCAGCAACTAGTTGGGTTTCACTTGTAAATGGATACTATAATAAATGCAGATGTTTGCATTTGATCACAATGCTAAGAACATGGGGAAAACCCATTTGTGGTGAAGTATATAAAAAGCAATATCATAACTTAAATGGTAATGCAATCAAAACAAATATAAGGAAAAACAATCCATGAAGGCAATGAGTAGTGGTCTCAACTGCTCAGTGAAGCTGATATGCTTCCAATAAGGTCAAGGTAAATCTAAATAAATGGATTATAATGGTCAGATCAGACTGAGCTTTGGTTTCCCACCCCACTAGCAGTTACAACCATCAAAATGCTTAACAAAAAAAAAATAATAATTATGAGCCAAGACACTTTTTATGTGCTATGGATCAGTGTTGAAAAGGAAATTGGGTTATCTATGCAAAACAATGAAGAGAGTTTCTAACAGAGGACTCAGTCTCTAGTAGAAATACACTTCATATGAAATATAGGTGGTAACAGAAAATAATCTCATGTGCTTACCAGCAGCACAGGGTAGCAGTTGAGGATCAGATTTCCTAAGTGTAAGACATTAAGAGTCCTAAAGAGATTGCAGGGTATTATGAGATTTACAGGCAAGCAGTTAGTGGTTTTATTGGGGGGGGGGGGGGGTTACAGCAGTTTACACACAGAAAACTTGGGTGAAGTCATCTCCAATAATGATGATGAAAGTATATGTGACAGTTTAATACTGACCATGGAAAATGGTAAGAGTGGCCCTATGGGTACTTGATGGTTTAGAGCAGATAGCTAGATTATGTCTAAAGGTCAAAGCTTTAATACACAGCTGCTATGAAAACAAGCAACGGTTATGAAGGGCATAGCAGTGCTCATTGCCTATGACAAGACACAAGAAGCTAAATATGGGTTTAGTTTAGGATATACAACAGACTGTTGTACTGGCTGAAAACAGTGGGATGTATATACTGGAAGCTAAACCATATGGCAAAATGGGGTTAATTTTTAACATTTTTCAGTTTCTAATATATTATGTTTTTACTGCTCTAGTTACCACATTGGTTGACTTTTACAAATTTAATGTATTTTAGTGCAATAGTGAGATCCTTTATAGACATCTATAATAATACAGGCTTATCCAGCACATAGATGTCAATATTATGTCAATGTGGACAAGGATGAGGGATGCCTGAAGGGTATATAGCAGTCACCTGGCATCACCATTACCACAGGATAACAATACAGGAATAGTTATATGCATGTGATGGCTAATGGGAGTCAATGCAATGGGGAGTTTATGTCATATTTTGATGGGATTGATCTTTATTAGATGAAACATTCTGAACACACATTTTTGATTTGAACTGTTGATAATACGATCACAGCTCATAAGTAGCATATACAAACATCTGGATTGCTTGCTGTAAATTAATTCACTTATCTGAAGATAACAGCATGTAATCCGAGCAAGCCTGGTGGAGAGACACCAGGCTGATACAGAGTATAAATAAGAGAAGTAAAAAAATGTAATAACTGTGTTGAGCATTAATTACATCAAGGGAAAAAGACAAGTGTCTTTCTACAGTTCTGATTTAGTACTGGAGACAACAGGAATAAGCAGAACTGACAAAGTATGTTGATCACACTATAGTAAACTAAATTAAAAACACTTACTACCATGGTTCTTCTACATACCTATGGAAACACTGAGTAAGCTATTACATAGTAGAAGACAAATGGGGAAAATTATGTAAAGCATCCAGTGGTTTTGCACTTTATTATTTGCTATTTGTGAAGCCTGTTGTTTGCCAAAGCAAGATGTGGCAAGTACAGGAAGTACACTGTTGAACACAGATGTATACTTTTAAATCTGAAACCTTTGCTAAGGACAAAGCTACATAAAGTAAGTATGATGGTGCACCAATAGCTCCAATTCATTTGTTTTTATGTCTTCTGTGATGCATGCTTACTGTACAGATACGCAAATTTTCATTTCTATAAAGATGCAATAATCAGGTGTTTGCTAAAAAAATAATAATATATATATATATATATATATATATATATATATATATATATATATATATTACATGTTTCACTCATAGGCTCATAGGTAGGTACTAGGCTATTGGCCCTAGGGCCTATACAAGCCTAGCCAAAAAGGTACCCTGGCTTTCGCCACCCAAGAAAATTACACTCACCAATACTCCAATGCACTTGGTTCACCTAGCATCTGAACATCTTTACAGAGCAGATGTTATGATTTATAGCACTCTGCTTATGGGCTTGTACATGAGGTAGTCTAAGAAGTGAAATGGATGACAGCAAAGGCATGGAGTGAAAGAAACTACATTACTGACTTTTAGTAGGTACCAAGTAAAACAAACACAGAAGGAGTGATACTAGAGTGTTTATGACAATAAAGCAGAACATTGTGAATAACAAGAGAAATGTTAAAGAGTAAACTGAAAGAAATAAAGAAATCATGCAGCATTCAAGTATGCACCTTTTAAGAAACTTAAAAATTTCATCAAAATGAGCTCTTGGCCTAAGGACTTTTCTATGAAGAAATCTAAATACATGGTTATGCCTGCTGGTTTAACATTTGAGTTTTTATGTTGCACTTTTAACACTTTATTTTCTATTTCTCTGTATTTTATTTGGTAAGCTACTGTTAAAATGTACCTTATTTAAGTACTTGTTGGCAGGGAAGATGGACTGGTCTACAGACCCCTTTCAGCCACAACCAGGGCTCACAGTCAGAGCAAAATTAATGCATGAAAGCAAGAGTATATTTGCAAATATAAGTCAAAACTGTTTTCAGTTCAGAAAATATTCAACTATTTCTACTTGATTTCATTAAGTATTCACATATATGCATGCACATTTACAATATTTAGATTACAACACTATGTTATTGAACAGGAGGTCAGTACTTGCACGTAGACAAGAAGTAAATGATATTTTATTCACCCCATATTCTGTTAATCATTAAACTGAAAGCATTGTCACTCATTCAGTTAGACTGTATACTCTTTTAGGCTTTTTCAAAATTCTTAATGTAGGTATGTCCTTAAATGTACCAAGTAGAAAGAGCAATCTTGTTGAATGTTCTCTCGCCAATTGTCTTTCTAAAATATGGCACAAGGAGGGGCTTAACTTGGTTCTGACTGTTCCTGAGTTCATATGCCAGTTCCTTTATAAGATATTTTGATTTTAGTGGGAGATGGTAACATCTTAAAAATATCGGTACAGAGTAGCAGTGTAGCTGTAGTAAGTGGGTCCAACTGAATTTTGTAATCAAATGCCAATAAATAATCCAAGTACAGAGATAAGAAAGGGGGTTGGAGAAACGTGCAAATGAAAATACTTTATTTTCTGCAATTTGAAGCAAGCATGCATAGCCGGCCTTAGGCATAGGCCAACTAGGCGGCTGCCTAGGGCGCCGCTGTAGTAGGGGCACTTTTCCAGTACTTATTTAGTGTAGGTAGACCAGGATAGGGGCACAAGGTGGTATGTTGGGGGGCGCCGTGGAGCCCTTTTGCCTAGGGCACCAGTTGACCTAATGCCGCTCCTGCATGTATTACATATAGAGTACATACAGTTTACAGGAAGACTGTAATCTAACCTGGGTATGAGCAAATTTTTTACTATGGTTAACCCACAAGTAGGTGATATAAAGTGGACAACCTATAGAACTTTACATTTACAGGTACTTTACTGACTACGGTGTTAAAGTTAGGTAGAGGTTTAGAATTAGGCCCAAGTATTTTTTGTTAGTTCACACTGTGAATTACATTATTAAGCAAGTCTTTTATTAACATTGGTGGCACTTTACCCAGTTTTTGAGGTGTGAGAAATAATGACACCTGATTTTTTTTGCGGTCTGTCAATTTACTGTTTGCCCATTTGTAAAACTCTGCGAAGACGTTTCCGAATATCTACTATATATTAGTGAAAGATCTGTTTGATTTTAGTACAAGTAAACTGCATACATTCTTACACTGATAGTGGGCAGGTCAAGTGTTAAGTCATTAGTAAAATCTGAGAAAGTAATGGGCTTAATACTGATCCTTTAAGTACTTCAGAACTGAATATACCACCGTCCGATAATGTAGACTTAATACATAGAAATACAACAAAAAATGTCCAAAAAAATGAACCGCCAAGTAAAAAACTAAACTATTTAATATAACAAGTAAGCGCTTTCATTCCAGCACTTCAGAACTTCATCAGACAATAAAATCCATCCTCATTAACATTTAAATAATAAGCCCAATAGTCATATGACCAATAAAAATCATGTGACACAGAAGGATAATAGACAAAAGAAATAGACACATAACAAGCCATCAAATCTTTATTTTTATTCAATTTTTTTGAACAGACCCCATCTAATGCACCTACAACTAAAAATAAATTACAAATTGAAACTTTTCCAAAAACACTTCTTCTAAAAACATTTTATATATATATATATATATATATATATATATATATATATATATATATGAATGCCTATTGGGCTCATTATTTAAATGTTAATGAGGGTGTATTTTACTGTCTGATGAAGTTCTGAAGCATTGAAATGAAAGTGCTCACTTGCTCTTGTTATATTAAATAGTTCAGTTTTTTACTTGGTTGTCCATGTTTTTTTGGACATTTTTGGTTTTGTTTCCAAGTCTTTGTTTTGGAGTTTTTAGAATTAATACATACTGGACATGTTTTGCCCAAGAGGTGTTTTTTTTAGCCAGGTGACTGGGTTGGTTGCAAAAGCTAAGTTCTTCTATTTTTTTGTTTTGGACTATATGACTAAGCATCTCAAAAGCAATCATAGTGAGCCAAATTGCTGCAGCATGAACCTTAATAGAAGAGAAGGACAAACCTTTGTCCAGTAACTCAGTAAGATATTGAAGAGCCACACTCAAATTAGGCCCAGAAACATCAAAATCTTTTGCTGCACTCCAAAATAAAAATCTCTTCCATTTATCCGTACACTTTCCTTGTACTAGGCCTTCTAGCTTCCAAAATAACATTCAAAACTTGCTGAGGAAGTGGAGGCCCACTATGGTTCAAAACAGAATAAGCCAGGCTGTTAGGTGCAGAGAGTGAAGCTTGACATTGAGCAAATGGCTGTCCTCCTGTGACAACAGGTGTGGAATCGAAGGCAAAGGCCATGGAGGCTTCCGTACTAGACTTCTTAGTAATGGGTACCAGTGCTGTCGAGGCCAATCTGGAGCTATTAAAATCATCCTTGGCTTGTCCTGTCTGACCTTCAGAAGTACCTTTGGGAGGAGAGGCAGAGGTGGAAAGGCATACACATGAAGATTGCTCCAATTGAAAGAAAGAGCATCCACTCTCCAAGCTGTGGGATGAAACCTTTTTGTGCAAAACTTTGCAGCTGATGGTTTAGTGGAGAAGCGAACAGATCTATGTCTGGAGTTCCCCATGACACTGTCAATTTCTGAAATACATGAGGATCCAATTTCCACTCGTGGGGATCCATAATTCGTCTGCTCAACACATCTGCTAAGGAGTTCTGTGCTCCTGGCAGAAACCTTGCCTGAAGATCAAGCTGTAAACTGAGAGCAGTCTCCCACAAAATCATTGCTTGCCTGCATAGAGGATAAGAATCGCCCCCTTGCTTGTTGATGTACCACATGACAGTTGTGTTGTCTGTTAGAATCAACACCTGTCCTGGAAGAAGGAATTCCTTGAAAGCTATTAATGCAAACTGGACTGCTAACATCTCCTTCATGTTGATATGTAGATGTTGTAGTCTGACAGGCCTCTTGTTTTGTATCCACTTTCCATTTAGATGAGCTCCCCAAGCTTTGTCTGAGGCATCTGTCGTTAAAATCTGACTCGCCTCTGGCCGGGTCACAGAGAGTCCCTTGTTTAGGTGACATTCCTGAGCCCACCACAAAATTCCTTCTGAATGCAAGGTATTATTTGAATGACAGTGTCCAGATCCTGGCAGTGCTGTGTCCATACATTTTTGAGATACCATTGTAGCTTCCTCATATGCAGTTTGGCATTGGGAAGCACCAGAATACAAGATGCCATGAACCCTAAGGCTTGAAGGACTGTCCTTGCAGTCAGCCCGGACTGAAGAGATAGTTGATGGAAGTAAAGGGAAAGACTATTGTTTGTCCGGGGTCAAAAAGGCCATCTGGGATGCTGTATTCAGTCTCACACCCAGAAAGCACATGTCTTGAGAGGGTACTAGACTGGACTTTATTTCGTTCACAGAATACCCTAGGCATCTTAGCACTGCTATCACATATTCCAAATGATGAAGGAGCTCTTCTCTTCCTTGAGCCAGAATTAGGCAGTCGTCCAAATAAGGATAGATCTGTATTCCTTTTAGCCTGAAGAAAGCTATCACTGGAGCCAGAATTTTCGTGAACACTCTGGGCAGTAGATAAGCCAAAGGGCAATGCAGAGAACTGATAGTGAGAAGTCCCAGCTCGAAAACGCAGATACTTTCTGCAACTTAGTCTGATAGGAACATGAAGGTAAGCCTCCTTGAGATCCAAAGTTACCATCCAATGATCTTTGCCCAGCAGAGGTAAAAGCTGCTGCAACGTCAACATTTTGAACTTGGGAATGTCCAGATAAGTGTTGAGGATAGATAAATCCAAAATTGGTCTCCACGTGTTCCCCTTCTTTGGTACTAGGAACAGGCGAGAATAAAATCCTAGGCCCACTTCTGGCAGAGGGACCGGCTGTATGGCCCCTAGTCGGAGCAACAGAGAAACCTGCTTGTGAGCCTCTATTCTTTGTTGAGGAGGAACGTCTGGCATGCCTGTGAAAGGAGGCAAGGTATGGAAATAAAACCTGTAGCCGTGGTGTATGATATCCAATACCCATCTGTCCTGGGTAATTAAACTCCAATTTTCTTTGAAAAGTGCCAACCGTCCCCCAAAGGTGCTGCCAGACGAGCAGGCTCTGGCAGCTGAAAAGGTAGGTCATTGGGTCTGCTTACGAAAGGACTGACCCCTGCCCTCACCGAAGCCTGTGCAGGAGAACTTCCTGTTCTAGGCCTGAAAGAGCCCTGAGCTCTGCCCTTACCACGTCTAGATCTACCCCTAGACTGGGAATCATAAGAAGGATACGTCCACCCCTTAGTAGGCCAATTTCTACTAAACTTTGGAGGCTGGACTTGCAAAAATCTTTTAACAGTCTGCATAGACTTAGCCTTGTCTTCCATTTTCTTTAAAACTGTCTCAACAGGAGGACCAAACAACACGTCAGATTGTAAAGGAGCATCTAAAATCCTTGTTTTAACATGTTCAGACAAATTCTGATCCCTCAGCCAGGCGTGCCTGCGAAGAACTGACCCAGTGGCAGCCACCCTAGATGAGGCCTGTACAGCATCAAAACCACATTGCAAAGAATGCTTACCCACCTGTTCAGAAACGTGCACTAAATCTTGCAACTCCTTACAATCAATACCTACTGCCAGAGCATCAACCTTAGATTTCAATTGTGAAAGGAGATAATTTTGGTATTTCAACATGTGAAACTGGCAATTCAGAGCCCTCATAGCAAGAGTGGAAGAAGTATAGACTTTCTTGCCCCATCTATCCAAGGCCCTAGCCTCCTTGTCTGCAGGAACCGGATTCTTAACAACAGAAGCCTTAACACCTTTAGGCCCATGGCTAACAGTTTCTGGGTCTGCCCTAGGACTCTTAAAAAGATACTTATGAGCTTCAGGCACCCTGTAATACCTATCCGGCTTAACAGGAGCAGGAGGCAAAGAATCAGGATTAAGAGAAGCTTCCATAAAACATCTTCCACTACAGTCAAAACAGGAGGTATAGCCAAAGGCCTATGCTGGGGTAACAACAGAAATTCAAGCCTTTTTTCTGGAATCAGAGAAGTCCTGACCTTCCCACTTAAAATGCTCCCTCATGGAATGAAGAGTTTCTGAAAAAGAAAAATCCTCAGGGGGAGTAGCAGAAGGAGTAGAATCATCCACATCAGGATCAGAATAAGGAGAGTACTCCTGCAAGTCTTCAGCCGAAGACTCTGAAACATCTGAAGCCTGCTCAAAAACCCCCCAACTCAGGCTCCACCCTAGGCCGCTTATGAGGAGGGGGCATAGAACCCCTAATCAAAGTAATCAAATCTTCTGCCATTTTAAGCATATGCTTCTTGGGCACAGTACCTGAAGAGCTAGGGGCAACACTAACTGAAGCTAAACCTGGCCTGCCCCTGGGGGAAGCCTTGGAAACAGAAGGAGAGGGCCTAGCCCTCTTAGGAAGGGAGGGGAGTATAGTAACATGAGAAGCCCCCTCAGCCTGACTAGTCTCTTGAGAGGCCACATCTTGTAATAACAAGGTCTCCCCCTGGGAACACAAAGAAACCTCCCACCGACACCTCTAAAGAACCGGCGTCTGGTACAGACGGTTCTTCAAGCCTAGGCTTAACTGCCTTGTCCTTGCGTTTCTTTGAAGAAGCGGGCGTCGGAGCATCCAACGGCATTTTATAGTTACACCGCTTCCCAAAGACTAACCTCGTACAATCCAACCGCCTCTTTATAGTGCGTTTATTAAATCTAGCACAAGAGCAACAGCCAACAACGTCGTGCTCAGGCCCTAAGCAAGGAATACACAAAGTATGATAATCTTTATGCGGTATCTGTTTCCCACAAGAAATGCAATTATTAACTTTTTCTGACATCCGGTAAATGACTGAGGCAAGAAAAAACTAAAATATTCCCCAACGGGGTACTTAGCCAACTTTGAACCCGGTCTGAAACTTCTAAATCGAAAAATCTCAGAACGCCAACCGGCACTTGCAATACTGCTTCTGCATCGGACCATGCGGCAAAAAAGACTGAGGATATGACGCCGGTCATGCGCATTTGTACCCTGACGTACTGACGTCAGTCAAATGCGCCCTGACCGACGTCAGCCTTATACTTTGATATTCGGGCCGACCGAGGGCAGCGGACTACCCAATTGTTAGGACTGCAGCAATGTGAGATGAAGAACATCTACATTACTGACTTTTAGTAGGTACCAAGTAAAACAAACACAGAAGGAGTGATACTAGAGTGTTTATGACAATAAAGCAGAACATTGTGAATAACAAGAGAAATGTTAAAGAGTAAACTGAAAGAAATAAAGAAATCATGCAGCATTCAAGTATGCACCTTTTAAGAAACTTAAAAATTTCATCAAAATGAGCTCTTGGCCTAAGGACTTTTCTATGAAGAAATCTAAATACATGGTTATGCCTGCTGGTTTAACATTTGAGTTTTTATGTTGCACTTTTAACACTTTATTTTCTATTTCTCTGTATTTTATTTGGTAAGCTACTGTTAAAATGTACCTTATTTAAGTACTTGTTGGCAGGGAAGATGGACTGGTCTAAAGACCCCTTTCAGCCACAACCAGGGCTCACAGTCAGAGCAAAATTAATGCATGAAAGCAAGAGTATATTTGCAAATATAAGTCAAAACTGTTTTCAGTTCAGAAAATATTCAACTATTTCTACTTGATTTCATTAAGTATTCACATATATGCATGCACATTTACAATATTTAGATTACAACACTATGTTATTGAACAGGAGGTCAGTACTTGCAATAGACAAGAAGTAAATGATATTTTATTCACCCCATATTCTGTTAATCATTAAACTGAAAGCATTGTCACTCATTCAGTTAGACTGTATACTCTTTTAGGCTTTTTCAAAATTCTTAATGTAGGTATGTCCTTAAATGTACCAAGTAGAAAGAGCAATCTTGTTGAATGCTCTCTCGCCAATTGTCTTTCTAAAATATGGCACAAGGAGGGGCTTAACTTGGTTCTGACTGTTCCTGAGTTCATATGCCAGTTCCTTTATAAGATATTTTGATTTTAGTGGGAGATGGTAACATCTTAAAAATATCGGTACAGAGTAGCAGTGTAGCTGTAGTAAGTGGGTCCAACTGAATTTTGTAATCAAATGCCAATAAATAATCCAAGTACAGAGATAAGAAAGGGGGTTGGAGAAACGTGCAAATGAAAATACTTTATTTTCTGCAATTTGAAGCAAGCATGCATAGCCGGCCTTAGGCATAGGCCAACTAGGCGGCTGCCTAGGGCGCCGCTGTAGTAGGGGCACTTTTCCAGTACTTATTTAGTGTAGGTAGACCAGGATAGGGGCACAAGGTGGTATGTTGGGGGGCGCCGTGGAGCCCTTTTGCCTAGGGCACCAGTTGACCTAAGGCCGCTCCTGCATGTATTACATATAGAGTACATACAGTTTACAGGAAGACTGTAATCTAACCTGGGTATGAGCACATTTTTTACTATGGTTAACCCACAAGTAGGTGATATAAAGTGGACAACCTATAGAACTTTACATTTACAGGTACTTTACTGACTACGGTGTTAAAGTTAGGTAGAGGTTTAGAATTAGGCCCAAGTATTTTTTGTTAGTTCACACTGTGAATTACATTATTAAGCAAGTCTTTTATTAACATTGGTGGCACTTTACCCAGTTTTTGAGGTGTGAGAAATAATGACACCTGATTTTTTTTGCGGTCTGTCAATTTACTGTTTGCCCATTTGTAAAACTCTGCGAAGACGTTTCAGAATATCTACTATATATTAGTGAAAGATATGTTTGATTTTAGTACAAGTAAACTGCATACATTCTTACACTGATAGTGGGCAGGTCAAGTGTTAAGTCATTAGTAAAATCTGAGAAAGTAATGGGCTTAATACTGATCCTTTAAGTACTTCAGAACTGAATATACCACCGTCCGATAATGTAGACTTAATACATTTCACAAAAAATGTCCAAAAAAATGAACCGCCAAGTAAAAAACTAAACTATTTAATATAACAAGTAAGCGCTTTCATTCCAGCACTTCAGAACTTCATCAGACAATAAAATCCATCCTCATTAACATTTAAATAATAAGCCCAATAGTCATATGACCAATAAAAATCATGTGACACAGAAGGATAATAGACAAAAGAAATAGACACATAACAAGCCATCAAATCTTTATTTTTATTCAATTTTTTTGGACAGACCCCACCTAATGCACCTACAACTAAAAATAAATTACAAATTGAAACTTTTCCAAAAACACTTCTTCTAAAAACATTTTATATATATATATATATATATATATATATATATATATATATATATGAATGCCTATTGGGCTCATTATTTAAATGTTAATGAGGGTGTATTTTACTGTCTGATGAAGTTCTGAAGCATTGGAATGAAAGTGCTCACTTGCTCTTGTTATATTAAATAGTTCAGTTTTTTACTTGGTTGTCCATGTTTTTTGGACATTTTTTGGTTTTGTTTCCAAGTCTGTCTTTGTTTTGGAGTTTTTAGAATTAATACATACTGGACATGTTTTGCCCAAGAGGTGTTTTTTTTAGCCAGGTGACTGGGTTGGTTGCAAAAGCTAAGTTCTTCTATTTTTTTGTTTTGGACTATATGACTAAGCATCTCAAAAGCTTGAGTCATGTTAACAAACAGGCTTTCATTCCTATTACTGCACATTTCATTAGTTACTGTGTACAGTGCAAGAACTGTACAAAACCTTTCTTGAAACTATGCTGGTCATCACAATGTATATCATATACACTTGTATGCCTGTATATTTGTTTACAAGAAGCCTTTTCAAATACATTTGTTAAGACATAGAGATTAGCTATATGTATGCAATGTTTTAGTCCACAACATGAGTTCACTTTGGGAAGAAAAAGAAGTTACGTCTTACCATAACATTCCATCTGAGTTGCTGATCTTCTTCCATTCATCACTGAAGGGTATGGTTCCGAACCATTGGACCCGAGTCGGCCAAATACCAAGCTAGTGTACACCAAACTCCCGAGCCATGCTACGACCCACAATGCCCTACATCCCATACCTCAGATCGAGTTTGCAGAACATATAGTAGAAACATATACTAGAAACAGAAATAAAGGCAGAGGCCATCTCTGTGCAAACACCCTAACACACCAAAAAAACCAGAAGATCTGCCAGGAACCTTTGGCAGGGGAAGGTGGGAGGGTGTGATGAATGGAAGAATATCAACAACTCAGATGGAATGTTATGGTAAGACATAACTTCTTTATCTGAAGTTGTTAATCTTCTTCCACTCCTCACTGATGGGACCGAGTCCCTAGCTACTACAGAATCTGGGTGGCCCTCATGGAAGAACATTCCGGAGAACCATAGAGCCAAAGGCAGCTCTTCCCCTGGATATCAGATCCAATTTGTAATACTTGATAAAGGTATGCGGTTTAGCCCAGGTGGTGGCTGCACAAATATCATCCATGGAAGCCCTAGCATGAAAGGCAACAGAAGCGGCCACAGCTCTAGTGGAATGATGTTTAGTGCGGCCAAGAGCTGATTCCTCCTCCAGAGAATAAACAAAGGAGATGCAATCCCCAAGCCATTTAGACAAGGTAACCTTAGACACTGCCAATCCCATTCTAGAGCTCGCAAAGGCAACAAAAAGCTTATCTGACTTAAGAAATGACTTTGTCCTGTCCAAATAAAAACGTAACTGTCTGTGGACATCCAAGGAATGGAGACAGTATTCCCATTTGTTGATATAATTAGGGAAAAAAACAGGCAACTCAATGGACTGATTAATACAGAATTCCGAAACCACCTTGGATAAGAAAGTGGGATTGGTGCAAAGTGATACTCTGTCCTTATGGAAAATCAAATAAGGACTCAATGCATATGCTTGCAGCTCTGATACACGTCTGGCTGAAGTAACCACCACCAGAAACAAGGTCCTTCCAGGACAGAAATTTCACATCACAGGTTGCAGCCGGCTCGAAGGGAGGTAGAGCCAAAGTTTAAATCACCCTAGACAGATTCCATGATTCCACAGGTTGCCTAATGGGAGGTCTAGAATGAAAAATACCCTTCAAGAAGGGTCTTACGCAGACGAGAAGATATAATAGGAATTTCGTCTGAACCATCATGGAAATTGGAGATGGCAGCTAGATGCACATGAGTCGTGAATGCAGAAGCCCCATTAAGAAAAAGCTCAGTCAGGTATTGAAGAACCGTAGCTACTGGAACAGAAACAGGATCCAGAGACAGCTCTTGTGCCAACAAGGAAAAGCGTTTCCACATGTCTTTAGAAAGTTTTCTGGTAAAAGGTTTATGGGAGGCCAAAATAATATTCCGTACTGGAGAAGAGAGTGATTCAAGCCTGGCTACTAACGGAAGTGGAGCAACCAAGCTATCAGTCTGAGTGTGGTCAGAGCTGGAGACAACCCTTGGGGGTGAGAAATGAGATCCTGATGGAAGTCCAGGATCCAAGGAGGTCGGAGCAGGTGTGGTTGAAGGAAGGGGAACCAAACCTGTCGAGGCCAGAATGGAGCAATGAGAATCATTCTGCTTCTCAACTGAGTAGCTTTCCTTAAGACCAAGGGTAGCAAGGGGATGGGGGGGATAAGAATACAGGAGACCCGTTTGCCAATCATGAATCAGAGCATCTCTCGGGGACTCCCCCTGCAAAGGAAAGAGAGCAAAGTAGCTGCTGCACTTCGTATTGGAGGGAGAGGCAAACAGATCGCAACAAGGCCGGCCCCAGTGGCTGAAAATTTCCTCCGCCACTCTTGGGGTGAGAGACCACTCGTGAAGAAGCAGGATGCATCTGCTCAGCCTGTCCGCAATCACGTAGGAACTCCCCGGGATGTGTGTAGCAATCAGGAAACAGTTGGAAGCTATCGCCCACTGCCAAATTCTCATAGCTTCGCGGCAAAGGGGGTAAGATCTGGTCCCTCCCTGCTTGTTGATGTACCAGACCACAGACATGTTGTCGGACTGGATAGCAATCGGTCTGAGAGGAAGAAGAAGATAGACAGCTTGTAACACCAGTAACACAGCTCTGAGCTCTAGAACGCTGATGTGTAAGTCGACTTCTAGAGGAAACCACGTGCCTTGAACAGATTTTCTCTGAAAGTGGCCCCCACACCCTATCAGGGAAGCATCCGTAATCACCGTGGCACTGGGCTGAAGAGGTTGAAAGGGGTGACACCAAAGACTTTCATCCATTCTCATCCACCAGAGGAGATCCCGTTTGCAGAGATCGGTGATGAGAATTAGTGCGTTCAAGGGATGATGACTGTGTATCCATTGAGTTTGAAGAAGCCACTGTAACAGGTGCATATGAAGCCTGGCCAATGGAACAATGGGAATGGCTGCCGCCATGGAACCCAGAGCCTGCAGAACTTCCCTTGCAGACACTTTCCTGCGGTCGAGTACCACTTGCACTTGTGTTCTCAGTCTTAAGAGCCTGTGATGAGGAAGAGATATTAGGCCGAGCTGAGTGTTGAACATAGCCCCTATGAATTCCAGTTATTGTGAGGACTGAAGGTTTGATTTTTCCCAACTGATAGTAATACCCAGACACTCCACAAGAGACAGAGTGCAGCGAAGGGCCCTGGTCAGTAGACGCTCGGTGGGGACGGAGAGGAGCCAATGTCCAGATAAGGAAACACCTGGAATCCGTGAAGTCTCAAGTGAGCTATCATCACTGCTAGACATTTCGTGAATACTCTGGGGACCATCAAGAGTCCGAAAGGCAGGGCTCTACACTGAAAATGATTGGTTCCCAGCCAGAAGCGCAGAAGTTTCCTGGAGCATTTGTCCATTTTGATGTAGTAATATGCATCCCTGAGATCTAGAGAGCACATCCACACACCCTCCCGAAGGCAGGGAAGGATGGATTGAATAGTGACCATGTGGAACTTGGTCTGTATGACTGACTCATTCAAACGACTGAGATCCAGGATGGGCCTCCAGTCCCCCGTCTTTTATGACACCAAAAAGAGTCTGGAGTAGAACCCTAATCCACATTGATCTGGGGGGACCTTTTGAATGACTCGCTTTAGAGGAAGCTTCTTGATTTCAGAAGCTGCCTCCTCCTATTGACTGGGTGGTACATCGGGAAGGTAGAATTGAGGTCTTGGAAAGGATTTGAGAGGAATGTGATAGCCTCTGGTGATAATTCTCTGCACCCATAGATCGTCGGTAATGGAGGACCAGGCTGTTTGGTGCAGAGAGAAATGCGCCCCGACTGCTTCCAGAGGAAAGCAATCGGGCAAATCTTAAGGAACGCTGATAGGACCTACCGGAGAATGAATCTCTGGAGCCCTGATTCTGGTAACCCCCTCTGCACCTAAAAGGGGGTCTTCCACCACCGGCCCCCCTCTGCCTCTGGAGGAGTCCTCGCCACGTGCATCACGAAAGAAACCTTGCAACATCTTGTGCCACAACTTTCCACTCCTCTGGTTCCTGGAGAAGGAATGCTGAGGTTTGGAGAAGCACAGGCCCACTGGCAGACAAGGTCTTTCTGTCCTGCTCGCACCTGGCCAAAGTATCCTTGACCTTAGAACCAAAGAGCGCGGAGGGCTCAATAGAGGTGTTCAAAAAGGAAGACTTGAAGGAATCCGGTAGGTCAGAAATGTGCATCCAGGCATGACGTCGGACAACCATGCCAACACCTGCTGCTCTAGCTGCTCCTTCGGTTACGTGAGAAAGCAACCTCATGGAGGAATTCAAAATCGCTTCAAGGGTGGCAAGTTGGGAAACCACTTTGTCATGTGCTCCATCAGACACTTGACCGCGAGGCTACCAGAGAGTTCAGAAATAAGATCTCTCTGGAGTCTTGTAAAGTGTGCCAGGAAATTCAACGAACGCACGGCAAAGGTCTTTGTAGCAAAAACTCGCTTCCCTAACCTGTCCACCGCCCTGGACCCCCTGTGGGCGGATGAACAGCAGGACTCTCTTCCGCGAGGTCCTTCTTTGTGGCCGCCGCCACCACCACAGCGTCTACTAGCAAGCCTTTCGACCAATGGGTTGGACCTCTGGAGGAGAAAGTACTTTGTCTGATCTCCTGACAGCTTCTACTGAATCCGGACTCTTCCACGCTTGCTGCATGATGAATTTGACCAACTCATCTGCAGGAGGGGTCACCCAGGAAGTAGTGGGCCAGGAATGGAAAGCCTGTAGGAATACGGATTCCTCTGGGGAAGAGGTGGAAGATTTCCAGTCACCCCACTGACTCAAAATCTCCAAGATATCCCCAAAGGAAACATAGTCAGGGGGTAATCTAGGGGAAACTTCCCCATCATAGTAATCTGTATTCCTCAGTAAGAGACTCTTCAGGTGAGTCCATGTGCTTTCTTTTGCACACCCTCTTCAGAGGGGGCTCTTCGGTGGGAATGTCTGAAAAGGCCTCTGAAAGGGAGGTGCTTTGGATTAGTGGTCCCCTGCTAAAGGCTGGCGATGGCTGAGTTGGGGGGGGGGGACCAAAGGTGGAGCTGAAGGAGGGGGATTGCTAGCCGCCAGCGCCCTTTCCATAATCCAGAAGGCGGGCCCACCCGAAGACGGATGGGAGCTCGGAACCGAAGAGGACTGAATTGGAACCAGGGTCACCCCCTGCTCCAAATGGCCCACCTCCGAGACTGGAGTTTGAGAGGGGTTCGCTGCGGACATAACTCTCGGATCCGACACGGGAACCGAAAAGGCTGTTGATGCCGGGGCCGGAACTGTATATTCCACCCCCGAAGCAAGGGGTTGAGTAAGGTGGGCTGCTGTCGGAACTAACAACTACCAGGGCTTAGATGCTTCAGGCATCATAGTAGTTGGTGCCGAAGGAAGGGGTCTCGTTGAAAGTAATGGGCAAGGCGACCTTGGAACCAATAGATCCCCATCAAGAGAATACGAAGGAGTCGAAGGAGGAAAAATCCCAACACCCGGAGCGGAACAGGGTCTGGAGATTCTTCTTGCAGTCAATACCCGATCCATGAGACGAACAATGTCTATTTTGGACACGCTTCCGGCAGACCTAACCGATATCCCGGAAGGGGATTCAGGCTGGTCCAGAAAGGGACTGTAGGCTTGTCCGGCAAATGGATCCACAGAAGATGAATTCCAGGTCTGTGGTAAGGAACTCAACCGAGCCGAGGATTCTGATTTCATCTGCGTAAACGGTAAGGTCAGCACCGAGAGGGAACTCAGAGCCGAAGTCACAATCGGGGTAGTAGTCAAAATCAGATCAGAGTTTGTCAGAGCTGGGGTCTGTGAAGATGAGGTCGGTGCCGAGGTGTCCAGAACCAGACTGGTCGGAACTGAAGTAATCAGCGGTTCAGTAATTATCGGTGCAGAGCCTGGAACCGACAATTCAGACTTCCCAGAAACTGCGCTCGGCGGCGAAATTGGTGGCACCAAGGCAACAAGCTGACACTCGGAGGAAGATCTACAGGCCTTAGATCGATGATTCTTGCCCCTGTCACCGGCCGGTGAAGAGGGGTCTTAGCCGGGGCACTTCTTGTCCTTGACTGGAGGGGTTGAGACCTCTGCAGAAATAGCCTCTGAGAAAGGAGAGGAAAGAAATCCTTTCAAAATCAATTTGTTGCGCCGTTCATTCAACGTCCGTTGACTAAAACTCGCACAAATATCACATGGGGGAGTCACAGAAAGGTTCGAAATGCACAAACAATAAATGCATTTAAAATGCAAGTGGCTGTTCGTACTTTACCACTGCACGACGTGCAGTGTTGAAAACCTGACGTACCCTTTTTCTCAGACATACTAGCACTCACTCAGACAAAGAAGAGCGGGAGAGAAAGGCCAGACTTCCAGCAATGGTATGAAGAGTTACCACGAGGGTGGTAAAAATTAAGGAAAGGCAAGAAAATACCAACAATGGTAAGAAAAGGAATACCTGTGGGTACAGCTAGACTATGAGAAAGACACTAGTAGAGAAGTTATTGGAGAAATACACAGTTTATATAAAAGTCAAAACTACTTAGCTGGAGAGCTCGGTGAAAACGCTGCTCTATAGCTGTGTGGCAAACGAGATCTGAGGTATATGATGAAGGGCACTGTGGGTAGTAGCATGGCTCGAGAGTTTGGTGTACACTAGCTTGGTATTTGGCAGATTCGGTTCCGAGGGTTTGGAACTGTACCCATCAGTGAGGAATGGAAGAAGATTAACAACTTTAGATCTATAGTTATGATGTGCCTGACAGTATAGATATTACACCTGTGAATAACTGACAGTGGTTTGGGAATGAAACATGAGGCTATTTTGAATAAGAAGGGATGTAATTTTAATAAAGTGATTTCTCTGCATTTGTCAAGTGCCTTCAGTGCTTTTTTTCTCTGGGTGAAGAAGAATCTAAGTTCATAGTTGGCTAATAGGCATAATGGTGTGTTGGAAGAGTTATTTATTATTGTGATGTGTGCATATGCAGTTTTATCTGATTTGTTACCCTGTCTAGGCTGAATAGCAGACTACTCATGTATGTTTGTGCAAATGTAGAATTTGGATTTTAGTCTGCAGATGTTTTAGAGTCTGTGATATGACAAGCAGAGTTGTTTATTGTTTTCCAGAACTGTTTTTGGCTACTTGCCAGAGATGAAACTTTTTTTAGGTAAGTAGCTTTGGTTAAATTACTAGGTATTTCCAGGTTGCAAGTATATATGATGTAAATATGTGGCATTCAGATTTGTTTTCCAATGATGCTAAGTACGGCCTCTCTCTGTCTCATGACAACTCTGAGCTCCTAAGTCAGCCAAGGATGTGTCTGTCATCTTAGGCTTCTGTGCGTTAATGGGAACAGCTTATCTTGCACTGAAGATGATTGTTTAATGAAATAATCAAGTGCATTGTTTAGGTTTGTTGCCCTATACAAAGGGGTCTAGTCAATAGACTGCAGTAAGGCAGCTCAACTTTGCTACAGAAGACAAAGTCCATATCCCCGTGAAACCAACAACTATTAAAGGACCCAAGAGGTAGCTCACAGCACTTTTAGAATGGGGATGCAAGTTTGGTGCTACCCGCCCATTTATAGTACACGTAATGGGTTACATGACTGCCAGCATGCACACATCAGGTGTACAGTAATTTATGCCTTTGCAGTGACATGATTGCTCACATCAACTGCTGAATGATGGGATTAGGCCTTAAAAGAAATTCCCTCCCTTCATCAGTCAGTCAGTGGAAAAGGAAGGTATTCCAATGGCTGAGGTGCCATTGAGTACTTCCCTGGTCTGGGGACAATTACGGACTTATTTTAAGCATACATACTGCCCCAGTTTGGAAAGGGAGGTGAAGCCTAAACATCAAGCAATTGGCTAAGGGTGGCATTCAAAAAGAGATGGCCCAGAGTAAGGAATGGACAAATGTGGGACTGAGGCGACAAACATTCCTCATGGCTGCCTGGATGAGGACATTCCCAGGCTGTTCTTGCCCTTCACAATCATCTAACCCAAAAAGCCACTGAAACAAACTTCCTCTGGAGAAAGAACAACTCCCACAAGGTGATGAGGGTGCAAATCAGCTGTGGTAGAATGGGGAAAGGACTGGTGGCTCAGTGCTAATAGTATGCTGGTTAGCAGGCACAAGGGAAAACAAAACATAAAGAAATGGCCTTCTACACAGAGTGTCTCACTAGTCTTATATGCAAAGCCATAGAAAGAATTATCATGAAAATGATCAATAATGATATAGTAAACCTCCAGACACACCCAGTTTGGTTTAATCAAAAGCAGGTCATGCCTACTCAACCTGGTGGAATTCTTTGAGAATGTCACCAAAGCAATGGAGGAGGGCAAAATGGTTCACACTGCCTACTTTGACCTGGCCACGGCATATGACACAATACCCCACTTGGGCATTGTTGACAAATGCAGGTGGTTAGTTACAAACCCATATGTCATGTGGTGGACAGCCAACAGGCTCACAGAAAGGACCCGGGAAGTTAGAATTGTTAAGTCCACCTCCACAAAGAGGCCAATCATAAGTGGAGTCCCTCAGGGATCGGTCCTTTGACTGCTCCTTTTTGGCATTTACTTCTCTGAAGTCAAGGCCAATGTCAGTGGTCTCTGGCTGACTAAATTTGCAGATGATTGCAAATTAGGAGTGGTCATTGAATCTCACACTGACACAAATGTTCTCCAGGAAGGCCTGGTACAGACAAACAACTGGTGTCAGAGCCATGGAATAAAACTAAATGCCAAGAAATAAATAATAGTATCCTTCAGGAAGTCATCCACCCCTGGTAACTATCATATTGACAACACACCCCTTAGAGTTGACCCAGTAGTCAGAGACATAGGGACTGACCATCAAGTGTCTACAGTAGTGAGGAAATCATTCTATGCTGTGCAACTTATAAACAAAGGTATGGCATCTAGGTCTAAGGAAGTCATTGTCCCACTGTATTCAGCATTCTTCAGACCTATCAGTGAGTAGTGTCCCTTTGGTATGTGCCTAACTAGACATATCCATCAACTGGAATGTCCACAGAGGTTCCTCACTAAAAGAATATGGGGCATAAGTAAAATGCCCTGTGAAGACCACCTTAAAGCCCTTTCCCTGTATTCTGTCTCCTACAGGCTGTTGAGGGGACATTTATGCCTGGCATACAAGGCATTGTCAGACCCCACTCTGAAGGACCTCCTGCATTTCCACAAACAAAGAGCACCATAATCACCTGTTCTAAAGACTTAAAACCTCGAATGTGATATAAATATGACCTGCTGGAATGACAGGTATTTATCCCAGAGACAACCCCTTCTCTGGAATAGGCTCCCCCCATCCATGTGGAGAAGAGTTCCTCCCTTACACAATTCAAGTGTAACTTGAACAACTGGATGGGGAACAGGAAATTCATCCCTAGCTTAGCACCTATGTCTCTAATGGACACAGGCAACTTGTAAATGGTTCATCTCCCAGGTCCCTGCTTGTAAATGTTTTATCTCCCAAGCCCCTGCTTACACTTATCAAGGGTACTAGAACTTGTCAGAGATTTGGGATGCATGGCTAGGCTTAAAAAGACACTTGTGGTAGTTAGCCTAATAAACAACTATGAACCTATATGATAACAGACTTCACATCCTATTATGCAAGGATGTCATCCCCCACTTCCATTAATGAAATTAAACATTTTAATGATCTAGCTAAAAAATATGAAGGGACTGGGTGTGAACTAAAATAATGGACTCATAACTCTTTCCGTACCTCTTCACTACTCTGTTCACTGCCATGAAACCACGTTTCTCAAGTTACAAAGTAGTATACAAGGCTGTGCAAATGTATTACAATTTTTTTTAAAGAATTTACTGCAGTAGTTTCAGTGATATAGATGGAAAAGTCACTTTTAACTAAGCGATGGTTGACAGTGAACACAGCAGATGGGATAGATGCATTTAAGATGACAATATTTGATATATGCTCATAATAAAGTTGCCATGATGTTGCTTCTAAATCTTTTCTTTTACTAATCAGACCTGTGACACTACCACTAAATGATTAGTAGCACCTATCTGGACAGCTTTACTGATTTTTATTCAGGTTTTACAAAATTATTCATACTGCCTACTCAATACATGAACAGCCTAAAATATGACAAACAAGTAGGATATTAAATTAAAATAGGCAACAAAAGGCCCTGCTGTAGAAGAAGGATGCCTTGCCCTGGCTGACTGGTTTTGTTCTTCAGCTGAAAAGTAACATCACCAAAAATTCATAAAGTCCATTGGTATATCCATTTTAAATCTTTACCTGCTGGCTAAGAATGGGTTGATATAATAAGGTAAGGAACAAAATGGTGTGTTCTGATAAGCCTTTTAGTATGTTACCTGAACTACTAAGGGATACTGATTGAAGGACTAACGGTCACTGAAAGCAATGTATTTACAAAATGCATGGGGGTGTATTAATTGTTTCAGCAAAGCAAGTTCTAAATAACAGCTGGGTAAATATGTGCATGTAAAAGGGGGTATATCTGTCTTGACTAATTCATGGAGAAATTGTTTAAACGGTCAGATGGCTTGTGGCTGCCAGTGTAATAATGTTGTACACCAGAACCAGCATATCTTTAAAGAAGCGGTATCTGTTCAGTGTAATCTGACTTAATATTACAATGAAGTTATGGTGGAGGTTGATAATGGAAACCTGGGAAACAGGATGTCTTGACTTTATTAGCGACAAAAAAAATGCTCAGAAAAAAGGCATATATAAAGTTATATAAAGAACACACAAACAGTGTATGTACAATTTGCTTAGACTACATTATAAATTTAAGCTATAATGAATACTTGTATAAGATACCAAGTATCTATAAATGTGGCCATATGTTACTGATGGCAGCTCTTGCTAATACCTTCTTGAGGAAGAAAAAACAGGAGAGAAAGCAATGGGGTTAAGATACTGGATGTTGTTGTTGTTTGTCTTTCGGCTTTTTCCTGATAAGGGGTTGCCACAGCAGAACTCCGGTCCGCTAATGATTGGCAGTAGATTTTTACGAAATGCTGAGGTGCCAGCTTAGCGCCTAACCTTCAACAAATGCATGCCCATTTACACACGCATGTCTTTCGAATGCTACCAACCGTGGGGAGGACATGCAGACTCCACACAGAAGGCACTCTCAAGCCAAGCCGAGAATCGAACGGGAGAACCGCTTGCTCTGAGGTTAAGATACTGGATGTATGGTAGTTATTTATCAGATGGTTTGGGGCAGTGGCACTGCCAAGAGTTTTAGAGCAAGAGTTTTATATTATGCTTGAATTTTTGGGAGATTTTTTGCTTGGCGGAGGGAAACGGGGAGGGAATTCCAAATTGTTGATCTGTCATAGGCATAGACTGATTCACAATGAGAATTATATGAGGGAATCATTTTTGCCAGGATTGTGTCAGAGGAATAGGTTGTGGGAGAAGGGTTATACCAGATAAGCAGCGTGTTGAAGGTTGGACATGACTGTGGATGGCAGAGAATACTCTGTGCATTTTTTTTTAATTGGTTTAGTTAATAAGATAGGAAATTGAGACAGTTTAGCTCCCTGTGGGTTACAAAGTCATATGTTTTACTGGGATGATTGCTGGAAAACTGCAGTTTTATTGTATGATTGCTCAAGTTTTGTGAACTGGGTTGTTGAAGTAATTGAAAATTGGGGAGGCGTATATCAGGGGAGGTAGAAGACAGGCTGCAGCAGTAGCTATTTGTGCTTGTTCGGATAAGAAGTTCTTGAATCCACAGAGCTTGTCTAACCTTTGTTTAGTTTTTAGGGCAACTTGATGAATGCATTTACCTGTTAACTGTAGCTCTGCCACTTTTCTGCCTACAGAAGACTCTGTAACAGACTTAAGGATCTGCAATTAACATGCTTATTTCATGATGGTTTAAAAAACATTTGCTTTTGCATTTCTTCTCATGTATTGTATCCTTCCTTATTATTCATATTGGTTGTTTTTCTTTCCGTACTTTCGTGTCATGGCTGAAAATGCTCTTCTGACCAGCTCACCTACATGTCAATCAAATAGTAAATAAAATGGATGAGTACGTCAAGGGTTAGGTGTTCATCAGTTGTAGCTCCAAGTAATTTACTATAGTAAATTACTTCAGTCGCTGTGCCATCAGATGAATGAAGGGACAGTGGGCAGTGCAACATTGACACAGACATGGCAGCAAAGCATATACATTTTGGTTTGGGAGATTTAAGAGCAGGTTACATTTTTGCAGCCAGGAATCAATAGTTCTAGAGTGTTGTTTACCTTTTTTGTAATTCAGTTCAGGGCATAGCTGGGTATTCCCTTTTAGATTTCGGACTTAGTTAATGAATGCCTTGTGATTATCGTTTGCTAGGGAGGCTATTTTTGTTTCATAATTAGCTTTGGAGGACAGCTCACAGACGGGCGGTGAAGAAACACATTTCAGGTCAGATATGAAATAAAATGACTGTAGAGTCAGACATGACAAAACTCTAGCGGAGTATCTCAGTTGATTCAAGCAGTCAGTTTATTAGCATCTGTGTTGCTTTTCTCAAGCAATGCCACATGTGAGAAAGAAAGAATGTCTCCAGTTTAATCTTTACTCTTCTGTAAATACAGTATGTAGTGTAGACATCTTAACAATAATCTATATTATCCGTTAGGACTTGGTCCAAATAATGACTCAGTGGTTAAAATTTCTGCTTCACAGCTATGGGGTCTATAGTTCACCCCTGACCTCCCACTACTGTTTGTGTGGAGACTGCATGTTCTACATGTGACTACACAGGTCCAGGACACTGAAAAGGACAATGCATCCCTGAAGGAGAGGTACAACCAGTATACTAGGAGTCTGGGGTGGCCAATAAATGGGAGCTTGCTGTATCTTTAGGTCACCTGAGAAGGTCATACTGACCTCTGTCAGATGGCTACATTTTTAATGCCCCCTCTCGCTCTACAAGAATATGAACCAAAACTGCTCCTTGGCTTACTAAAGAAACTAGACAAAATATCCTCCTACGTAATAAAATACGGGCCAAATGGAGAGCTTCTAAAAACCCAGCAGACCATCTTTACTTTAAACAGTTACGAAATACCACTAAAAAAGAAATTCTGCTAGAGAAAAAAAAAACTTCTACCTTCACTTACAACAAACCCACCAGTATAAACCACAAAAATTCTGGTCAGGCATTAACAAACTGCTTCAGTCACGGCACTCCAAAACTCCCACCCCATCAGGTATAATCCAGGATAACCCTAAGCGTATTGCTGATGCCTTCAACAACTACTTCACCGAAGCTATTCAAACTCTAGCAAATACACTACCCCCTGTTAGCACTAACCCATCAATCAACATAAATAGCACAGCTCCTTCATTTCATCTTCAACCACTACAAACATCCCTCATCAGCTCCCTCCTTCAAAAACTCAAACCTTGTACCCCTTCAGCTGACCGCCTACCAGCTGAATACCAATAAATTGCATCTAAAGCCATTGCCTATCCTATATCCATCATTATAAATATAATAATTACAGAAGTAACAATCCCCTCCATCTGGAAAGTCTCACACATCATCCCTCTACACAAGGGTGGTTCCTCTACAGAGATTTCTAACTTCCGACCAGTAGCCTTACTCTCTCCAATAGCAAAAATAATGGAAAAATGTATCCACCAACAGCTACTAATCCACCTTCTCTCTAATAATTTACTTGCTGTAAAGCATGGATTTAGGCCTCACCATAGTACAACCACTGCCTTGCTATCCTTTTCTGACTGTATTAACAAACATCGTAATAATAACTCTCTTTCCTCTGCACTATTTATTGACCTGTCAAAAGTCTTCGACATGGTTAACCATCACCTACTTACTGAAAAACTAAAATCCCTATCTCTTCACCGACAGGCAATACTTTGGTTTAAATCATATTTAGATAACAGACTTCAAGCTGTTCTCTGGGATAATAATTTATCCACATCCCTCCCTGTCAACTTTGGAGTACCCCAAGGCTCCATATTAGGCCCTCTTCTCTTTTCAATCTTTATTAATGATCTTAACTCTAAAATTCCACAAGCCACCTGCATACAATATGCAGATGATTCTACTTTAATATGCTCCGCCAACTCTGTTTCCTCACTCCACACCCTCACCCAAACTGCATTTCATACTGTTGAAAACTGGTTCATGCAACATTGCCTCCTCCTTAACCCCCAAAAAAACTAAATTATTGCTCTTTACTCCTAACCACAGGTCTCCACAATGTCACTTCACAGTAACTTCTAACAATGGAACTACCATATCCCCAGACACTACAACCCGACTCTTAGGTATTACAACAGACCACAGCCTTAGCTATGATGATCATATTAATACTACTATAAAATCAGTCAATAGAAAACTAGGCTCACTTTATAGAATCAAAGTCTTCCTCACACCATAAGCTAGAACTACCATTGCCCAAACCCACTTTATCTCTACCCTGTTTTATGCCTCTGCTATTTACACTAACCTATCTAAAAACAACCTTAGCAAACATGCAACCAGCTATAACAACACTGCCAGATTTGCCATTGGCTCCCCTTTTAGAACCCATCACTGTCACAACCTTAAAAAGCTAGGATGGCTAGAACTACAGAACCAACTACTTTCTCAACAACTTACTATCACCCAAAAGATTCTCTACTACCCTAAGAATACTCCAATCCTCACTAGTCTGATTACCCCATACAAAAATCTGGCAACACTACGCTCAGCTAATAAGCTTCTAGTCTCCACTACTAAATCTAACAACAAGGCTGGGGACTCACTATTCTCCAACACAGTGGGGAAAAACCTGGAAACAGCTTCCTACGGAACTCTCATCAATTTCTTCCACATTGCCTTTCAAAAAATATCTTAAGGAATATCTCAAAACTCACTGGCTATGTCCCTGCTCTAACCCTGACTAAAATCTATTTCCCTTTCTCCCACTCCCTTTACCTTTCTGCCCTGTTGTTTTTTTATCCTATCAATTGCAACTAGAATGCTAACCACTTCCTAGCATTAAAAAGACTTCCTCTCTGCACTGTTTCATGACTTACTTCTCTAAAAGAACTCACCCCCTATTGTCTAATCTAATCTAAAATAATGTAATGTTACTTCCTTCTATTGTATATAATGTATTCTAAGATACTATTGCCTATACTGGAGCTTTTTTCCCCAGGCCTCTACTGAATATTTACTGTATGTAAGTATAAGATTGTATGCCTGTAACCAGGCCTCTGATTTAAAATAATTCTTGGTATTCTTTATCTTTTTAATTATACGTTATAATGTTTTTTTTTTTATATTCCAGGTAACTCTGTACACAATTTTGTTGTATCTAATCTAAAATAATGTAATGTAACTCCCTTCTATTGTATATACTGTATGCTAAGATACTATTGCTTATATTGGAGCTTTTCTCCCCGGGCCTCTACTGAAAATGGACATATATCCAGTTAGGCCAGCCCAGTCAACAAATGTAAAATAAAATAAAATAAATAAAAATTAAGCAGTATTGCAAGTTAAGATGTTAAGTACTTTTTGAGATGCTCTTGGGCACTGGCAAGAAAGTGTTACACAGAGGCAATGAAAGGGAAAGAATATAAACAGAATATACTACAAATTTATTATATTAAACAATCTAGACTGTGTGTTGTATGTAAGTATACAATGGAAGCAACCAAAGAAAATTACTTTACAATATTTTAAGTAAATCACACCATTATCACCAGGAAAAGAGAAACTGCAGTCATCTCTCACATAACAGGTCACGAACAGTGTATGCTGTAATCACATAATCAAAAAGCAGCTTCCTTCAATTTTCAGAACATAATAAACACCATATTGCTTGCCTCCACCTTATTGTTTAGAGAAAATAACATTTTAATGATTTACAAATGCATATCTAATGCCGTCACTACTACGACTGCCAAAATTCTTGGCATCTCCATGGTGCTCTAAAAGTGCAGAAAAGCAAGTAAACAACTTCCAACACAAACTCTGACATGCAAATTCATTTAGAATTTATGACTTAAAAGAGAAGTCCATGTCACCACCAAAAGTGCCTTTCAAAATACCATTCCCTTGCCACAGCATTGTCAGCAATTGAAAACAATGCATTCCAGGACTTTGAGATTTTAGCTGCTGTGCTCTTAGCATTAAGAACAATATAAGCTAAATTCAGTCATTTTGAGGTGCACAGAAACCTAGTGTACTACTGTGAAGTACAAAGAAGAGGTGATTATTAAAGCTATTATCTTACACTGTGTGCATGTACTTTGACAGACACAAATATTATGTATAAAAACAAATTTGTTGCAGAATATAAAAGCTGCTGGATAAACTCAAGTCTTCTCGCCAGCATTAAAATGTGTGCCTCATCTCTCCCTTGGCTGCAGTCTTGTTTAAGGAAACTCTGTGATATCATCATAAATTTACTATTTTTAATCTGCACTTGTACAACAGAGACAGAAATTAAGACAATGCAACATATACTTAAAGACTGATCTAATACTGTCATTTATGTGCTCATATCGCAAGTTCTTAATCTTCAGTACTAGTTTGTGGGATCTGGGCTATGCAAAAGATGCAAAAATGTCAAGAAGTGGGACAACACAGTAGCTCTGCCTTTATTCTCAGTTGTAATTTAATGTGTTTGTAATTCTTGTAGGAAAAAAAAACTTGCAAGAAACTTTACAAGGCAAAAAGAACACTGTTAAATAGGGAATAAGCATGTTTGTATTAATGTGTGCAAGCAAGGCTCAAAACCTCACAAATGTTTCCTCATCTAGAATCTATTTTTTTTTTTGGGGGGGAGCTATCATTCAAGATGACAGCTGATGGTACTATGTTTGATGGCTTCATTGTCAAAGGAAAGAAAATCTCTAAACCTAAATCATTTCTTCATCCAATAGTGTTTTGTGTGTTAGAATTATGTTTTATTCATTAATTCTCCAACTACTTGCTTACATCAATGCATGATCACTGAAGAGGACACAGATCAAATCATCATAAGGGGTAGAAGTTCATCCTGAATATGATGCAACATAACAGGAGTACTAACTCACGTATGACAGGAAATCAAAGTGTCCAACAAAAGCTCATACAGACACAGAGAGGACATGTATGTAATCTCTGCAAAGAAGGCACCCCAGCGAAGCACTGAGAATCAGTACTGGAAACCAAAGTGCTACCGTGCTGCCCAATTTTAACGACATAAAGTTGTTTGTAATCATTAATTCTGCTTCATGATGTTTTCTTTGCTTCTTGTGATATTCAAAAATGAATCAGTTAGATGTTCTGCATTGACCCATAAGTTTGTCTGCACTAAAACAGTGGCAAAGAAACAATAATTATACCCTAAATATCACTTAAGATGACTGAAAGAAAAGACAGACAAAAAGAATTTGACAATATGGACAGGACAAAGATAGGGGCTTACTTTAAACAGAAAAACAAAGTTTTAAGAGGAAAGCCCCAAGGGCCTTGGCCCCTGAAGTGGGGGTTGAGAAGGAGGCAAGGAATCCACTTGGACAGAGGGGCAGCGTAGGTGCTGTCACCTATGATGTTAGACACCCTTTCCCTATCAGGTTAGAGCACAAGGAGGGGAGGACACGCTCTATGAACAGGGGCAGACAAAAGTGGAAACTGTTTGCAGAATCGCTTCCCAATCACAACCTCAAGAGGATGTGGAGAGAGAAAAGGGAAAATGTAGTGTTTAATATATCATCTCGTGTTTTGACAACAGATGAGGTAGGGGTACTTTCCAGAGGCCTTACATTCATTCCAACTGTATATAGTAATTTTGATGAGACTCTTCATGATTTTAAGTTGTATGCATGGAATTTATCATTAAAGGTAGAATTTAAAGGTAGAACTGAGATGGGTGACCCTATAGTTTTTAGGAGACCTAGCCACTATGTTCAGGTGTCGCATCCTTTAATAGCAGCTTTTAGTAAAATGGTTGAAGATGATCTTTATAGGAGTAGGGTTATTAATAAGAACAGGAAGTTTAATCAGGGTAACCTATCATTCAAGCAGAGACAGGCCTTGAAATTGTTACGTAGTGATCCCATGATAGTGATACGACCCGCCGATAAAGGCGGAGGGATCGTGGTAATGGATGCACAATTATATAATGATTGTATGACAGAGATGTTGGGAGATGGTAGATTTCATACCCCCATTAGCAGGGATATAGTCTCTGTGTTTATGGATAGAACACATAATATGTTGGAGGATTTATTTAAAAGTCATGTGATTACTGGACAGTTATATGAGTTTTTGTATGTAACCCATCCCCTTATTCTTGTGATACAGGGCCTCCCGAAGATACATAAAAACAGAGAGAGACCCCCACTGAGACCCATAGTGTCAGGGAAGGGTTGGTCCACGGAACCCTTCTCGATATACATAGAGAAGTTTTTAAGACCAATTGTGGAAGCCAATGGGCTTATACTGAAGGATACAAAACAGTTTTTGTTGGATTTATATGCATTTGTTAAGGATGTGCCTAGTGATAAGCAGTACCTTTTTGTGAAGATGGACGTGCAATCTCTTTTCACCGTCATCCCTAATAATGAGGGGGTTGAGAGGGTGAGTGATTATTTGAGGAGGAATTCCACTCTTACTGGAGCAGTGATTGATTTGTTGATGACTTTTTTGGAGGTGGTTTTGGAATGTAATGTCTTCTGTTTTGGGAACCAATGTTACCTGCAACGAGATGGCGTAGCTATGGGTACTTCATGTGCCAATAGCTATGCCAATCTCTTCATGGCAGCATGGGAGAGTGACTTCCTTTTTGGGATGCCAGGATATGTGGAATCAGTGGTCTTCTACAGGCGCTTTGTGGATGATCTGTTTTTTTATCTGGACAGGTTCATCTGATGAATTGGTTTCATTCATTGGTGAAGTTAACTCCCTCTCTGAATACCTCAAGTTTAGTTATGAATATTCAACAGTTAGACTCCCGTTTTTGGATGTTTTTGTTGAAAGGGTGAGTAATGATATGCTAAACACTGGTATTTCAGAAAACCTTGTCACATGACCGTTTTATTGAATCGACATAGTATGCACCCTGGCCATATTTATCGGAACATCATTAGTGGACAAGCTATGAGGCTGTCCAGATATAATCCTACTGACTTGGGGTTTACACAGGAATTGGATGACTTATGTGATAGGTTCAGAGATCAGGGTTATAATGCCATGGATGTTGAGAGAGGCATTGAAGGTATTGCCACTCTGAGGAGGGATGCTGCAGTTCCATATTTTTCTCCAAAGTATGAGAGATTGAATAATGGGGCTTGGACTAATCCTACAGTGACTGTGAGGAACTCCATTGACGGAAGTGTTGCTGGTCATGATGGGTCAGTTCAATCTAGACACGTGGCATTCCCCTTGTTTTATACCAAGGATGTGGGCCAGATCAAGGACATTGTGAAGGCACATTGGGATATGCTAATGGTTGATCCTGAGGTTAAAGAAGCTGTGGGTGCAGCTCCGAGGTTCATCTATAAGAATAAGATGAATCTGAAGAGACTTTTGTGCTACCCCAAGAAAGCAATAGGTGTAGAGACTTCAACTACATATGGTACTATGCCATGTGGACATTGCAACTTTTGTGGATTTATAGATTCCAGTCCCGTTTTTTTTAACACTTCTGACTCATCCAGGCATGTTTTCCATGTGGCTGGGGACTGCATGTCTGTTGATGTGGTTTACCTTGCTTCGTGTGAAGTATGCCAGATGTTTTATGTTGGGAAAACTAACAGGAGGCTTAGGGATAGAATTCGTGAACATTTATATCAGATTAGGATTAAATCCAAGGTTAATGCATTGTCCAAGCACATCATGGATAATGATGATTCCCGTGCCTACAAGTTTAAGATAATAGAGAGGATTAGCTCCAACTTTAGAGGTGGGGATATTAGAACATACACAGAGGAGAGGGAGACCATCTGGATTATGAGGTTAAGGTCCGACCAACCCCCGGGACTTAATGGGAAGGTTTCAATCAAACCATTTTTGAAATCAAAGAAATTGAAAGCTTGAAGGATATTACTGATGTAGGCTGTTTAGATTAAGGAATGATGCCATTTTATTGCTTTTAATTATATGCACATTAGTTTTTATTTTAAAAAATGATGTAAATGTGTATTAACGGTTTGTGCCAGTGTAGTCTCACATAGGATATATGTTTTTATATATGTTTTTTATACATATACATATATGTTTTATTAAGACGTGATTATTATGTTGTTTTAGAAGGATTTTTAGGTAATGTATGTATATGAGGAATAGTATTTACATATATGAACGCTGGCACTTTAAGGGCGTAGTTGTTTTCCTGCCAAGGAAGCTATTTAAATTTGAATGGTTTCAATACTGTTATAGGTCTGAAGAAGCCTAGTCGTGAAAGCGCTAGCCTGTGTGTTTTATTTTTATGCAATAAATAACATTTGGATATTTTTACAACTTTTTTGACCTCTGTTTGGAGTTTGGTGTTTCGAGTACCTTGGATACACACAGCTGTGCTCTACCTAGTGTCGCTCCAGCTATTATTGATTTATTTTAAAGCTTTAAGAGAGCTACAAGATTATAATTTACCTTCTGTAGTGGTCAGTTAGTGTCACATCAGTATCTTATAACCAAAAACTGGCCTGCAGTCTTGGGGCCCAGAACAGACAATTATTTGTTACTTTTATTTTGGATTCAACACGACTAGTACTACTTTAGCTTTAGTCTATAACAGGTATGAGTGGTCCTCTGCTGGTTGGGGGACCCGGTCACAACATTCCTTAAAAAAAAAAAAAAAAAAAGGTAAAATGTTCCCACTGCTGCTTTAAGTTTCCTCTCTGTGGGCATTTGTATTGCTTTCTTCTTGTTGCTGCTTTAAGTTTCTTCTCTGCATGTCTGCATCTCATTGGTTAGAAAGAAACAGTACACATAAAGGGCAAAGCCGGGAACTAACTAATTTGAGCTTTCAAACTGCAGCAGGAACAAACAGCACTGGACGTGGGCTTGAAACTCACAGGATTTCAGTTACAAACTGCAGCAGTGGACTGGGATTTTAAAACTTAAACCCTGTACACCTTGACTACAGAGACAAGAACCGTAATCCTTTACACCAACTACTAGATCCTTTGGATTGAAGTTAGTCATTAGACTTTGCTGAAATGTTCCGAACTGGGTACTTTCGTCATTACTGGTTCACGTATTTTGTTTTGAAGCTTAATGGAAAGAAATGTTCAAACCTACAAATTTAAAATACATTCTAACAAATGTTGCTGTATTAAATAAGAATACATTTAAAACAATCAAGAAGTGAATCAAAGAACACATGCATTTATGCATGGTCCTAAAAATGTATGCGGGAGCCGGTGGTTTGAAAACAGCCCATTCAGCAAGGTACATTCAATACGCGACTATCTGGGTATATTTTCAATGAATGTGAGTTTCAATGAAGTCCATTTCAAAGGAAGAATTTACTATTGCTCATGCTAAATCTGTTTTCAATGTGCAACCGTTTTGTTTTGTTTAGCAAATAGCCATCAGTGTTTGTGCTAAAAAATTTGAAAGCAATGTAAGTAGTGAAACAGGTAGTACACTTGCCTTTGGTGCAAAAGGCTGTGGGTTCTACTCCAACACCTAGTAGATGGGTTGATGACATTGCAGTGCAGTATGGGGGGAGATGCTGCACTCCTGAGTGTCACCTTCAGATGAGATGTTAAACTGAGGCCCTATCTGCCTGAGATAACGGTAGCTTACGTGGATGTAAAAGATCTCACAGCACCTACAGAAATGAGTATGGGAAGTACACTGGTGCCCTGTCCAAATTTCTCCTAATAGTATAAATACCACCTTATGTCTCTCCTGAAAAGAGGTTACGAGCCAAGTGGTACTAGCCTGATCAACAAAAGCTAAATAAATTGAAAGTTTTAAATTACATCGAAATCAATGTAATTATTTCAAAAGCAAAGGAGCAACCAGTATGCATACTGACAGTTTTAAACAGTGTTGATGGTAACTGGGGGAGAGAGACAAGTAATGGGCAGTGAATGGCTGGAGGGGGGGGGGACCTGGTCCATTTCCCTGCTGAGGGCCCCAATTTACCATGATCTGGGTCTGTTCAAAACGAGGAATTTATTCACAAGTAAATTTGCCTCACCCACAGAGATGCAGCTAGCACAAGAAAGAGAGAAGTATTTCAACACAAACAAATCTATTTAAATCATAAAATAGCAGCAGCTCTAGAAAAGGTGGTACTACAGTTTTATGTAGCAAGTCCAAAGGCCTTACGCAGATAACTAAATGGTTCTAGAATTTCTACCAGATCAAGTTAAATAATATTTGCTAAAATTCCAGGAAACAACAAAATGTTAAAGATACGGTGGATATCTCTTTGACACTCAAAAATATAAAACTTTTAAAAACCAAGCTAGTAAGATTTGGATGGAGGTTTATTGATTTCCTTTTTTAAACAAAGATATAATAAATAAGCTTTTAAATAAGAATATCTCACATTTTACAAAAAACTTATACATAAATTAAAATTAAATAAACAGAATGAAAAACTAAAATGCATAGACAGAACAAATACTGTGATCCAGAAGTATAGCTGGACTGGGAAAGAGGGTGTGATCAGTAGTAGTGTAATACAGCATTTATTTCCACACTGCATTTCTTAATACTGGTAAAAGAAATTAATTTTCCTTCAGGAGTCAAGAGTTTGCTTCAGTGCTTTATGTGTGGTGTAACTTAACTTGTAACAAGCAGTTTGCTATAGTTTTTAAAAGAAGAAAAGGCTTTTGATGGCTTGCTCCTGAGGATTGCAGAGTTAGCAGGAGTTAGGAATGGAAGCGGAACAATTTATTTTTGGCTCTAACTTGTGGGGGTGCCAGATCAGTGCTCTTCAACCTAAAGGAGCATCAGATCAAGAACGGCACCAGATGTTAGATGTTCCAGCTAAGGCTCTATGGGGATTTATTAAGTACTTAGAAAAATGTTAAGTTTTCACTAAAATTCAAAATAAGAATATTAAACCCCCTTCCTGGAGATGTACTATAACCATTTTCCTTACTGAAACACAGAAAGGATGCAGCTTGAGCTGTGCATTTTACAGATTAGTCTTGCTACTAAATGTAGATTATACAAAATATGTGATACTCCTGTCCAACAGTGTAGAACTAATGCTGCAAACCCTAGCAGACAAGGATCAAACTGGGTTTATTATTATAGCAATAATCCATGCCTGGGTGTGGGTAATGCTGGATTTAGCCACGGTTGGTGTGGTTTGGTCACGAGGGTGAAGCCCGAGTGGCCCAACAAAGACAACATTGGGTAAATCCAGCATTACCCACACCCAGAAGTGGGTTATTGCTATTATACAATGACATTATTTAAGAAAAAAATAATTACTTTTCTTAAATAATGGCATTGTATAACGCCTCCTTGCTGCCCCCCCCGCAGCTGTCTGGTATTCTGCGGCAGTTCTGATCTACTGTGCATGCGTATGCTTACGCAGTACATCAGAGCTGTGGGCGGAAGCAACGCAGAAAGCAAGATCTCCGTTGCTTTTTACAAACCGTCTCGCTATGTTAAAGGAGTTTAACATAGTGAGACAGCCTTAAAAAAAGCAACGGAGAATCTCCATTGTTTTTTTAAAGCTGTCTTACTATGTTAAACAAATTTAACATAGCGAGACACCTTTAAAAAAGCAACGGAGATAGGAAGATCTCTGTTACTTTTTTTAAAGCTGTCTCGCTATGTTAAACCCATTTAACATAGCGAGACAGTGTGTAAAAAACAATGGAGATCTTGCGTTCTCCGTTGCTGTAAAAAAAGACTTATACTAATGGAAAACGTCTGGGTGACTGGACCTTTTTCCATTAGTATAACTCTGATTTACAACGTGCATGCTGACCAATCAGCGTGCACGTTTTGGAATATTAATGGGGGGGGTCGTTGTATAATAGGAAATAGACACCAAGTAACATTAAAAGACTAACAACAATAGCTGATTATACAAGTATCAATAATCTAGATTTGGTAGTAGTCGGTTTAGATATGGAAAACGCATCTGATTCCTTAAACTGGTATTTCTTATTTAAGGGCTTAGCTACTTTCAGTGTTCCAGACACTTCTGTAAAAATTATATCATTACGCAAATTCATTGGTATACATTAAACTGGGAATATGAGCTTCCCAAGCAACAACAACAAAAATAAGGTAAGGAAGGTTGTTTCTTTTCACCACCTATTTGCATTAGCTATGGAACCATTAGCAAACATCAACAGACAAAACAATAACAAAAGCTTCAAAGCAGAGAATGAATGCTATTCAGATTTTAACTGTCTGCAGATGACGTATTACTGATGTCATGCCACGTAATCCACAGTACACATATATCATATGGATCTCCTTTAAATAGTCAAATTACCATAACATTCACATGGCAAACTTTGCCCTTTTCTCCAATAGTGCAATCTCGGAGTTGGTACATTTAGTTGGGGGGGTGTGGTGGCACAGCCCCCCACTTTGATGGGTTTAATTTGCTTCAGATTTTGTTTTCGTCAGTGGTTAGTTTCCTGGAGGCGAAATTTGCTCTTCTTAGAGTTTGTTCTTTTAAACTTTCGCTGATGTCATCTTGCTGTTATGCAAGTCAGTGTTATGGTAACCTGACTATTTAAAGTAGCTCTATCATATATTAAAAAGCTTTGAAAAATTATATACGCTAAAAATCAGTGAGTAAGCTCTCCGAAGCTCTAACCAAGACCTACTACAAATCCAAAGATAAATTTGGACGCAACATGTACAGCTATCACCCCACTATTGCCTGGAATAGGCTCCCACTACAAATCAGGACCCTTACACATCCTAAACAATTTAAGACAGCTACCAAAGAGCACTTTAAAAGTCACTGGTCCTGCCAGTGCACTGTCCCTCCTTAAACATCCCCTACTTCTCATACCTTAATCTACTTTCTGCACTTAACTCACTCTTCTCACTAGCTCTCTCTAATCTTCCTTGACTACTCTTTCTACTGTCTTCTAAAATATATTAAGCAAATTGCCTCAAAGAAATATTCTATTGTAATTGTCTTGCCTTCATGCAACTACATTATGACAAAACTGTGTTTTTGTAACCACTTACCCCAAAAACTGTACTCTTCTTAATGACATATTTTTTTTTATACATCTTGAAATAGTTATGCTATAATCTTGATTATTGACACTGCATATCATTTGTATTGCTACTTAATGCCTTGTAATAACCCTGTTGCTGTTTAATGCAAATTTGTAATAAAAATTGTACAATATGTTGGAGCTTTTCTCCCTGGGCCTCTGCTGAAAAAGGACTCTTCAGATCATTCGGACAATTCTGGTCAACAAATGTAAAATAAAAATAAATAATACAAAATAAATAAATCATAAAGTATGACAATCTGTAGTACTCATCTACATAGATAACTTGGATTAATAAACATTAAAACATTTGGGAATTATATCATCTAAATACTTAAGATATCATTCATGATGACTAAGAAAATATTATTCAAGATTTAAAAGATATAACCTCAAATTGGAATAAGATATTCTTAACATCTGCAAAAGACAGAATTTGGGTAAATGATGCTGCTATCAAAAATATTAATATAACCCAAACTACATCTATAATGCCAAGAAATGTATATTAAAGAATAGGCTAAAATGCTTCTAACTTTCCTTTGGTATCTAGAATAAATCCTGAATTGTATTTCATCATCATATTGAAGGCTGTGCGTCAGGGCTGGTAACTCGGCACATAAAAATCAACTACCAATCATTAGCAGACCGGAGTTCCGCTGTGGCAACCCCTAACCGGGAAAAGCCGAAAGACGCAACGCAACATTAGATCACAGGAGAATAGAGAGAGAGTTTTTTCAGGATACAAAGTCTTAAGCTATGGCACCCCACGCTCAAAATAAAGTAGTAACAAAGTGAACTATCAACAGTTAGAGAAACTATGACAACATTTTGTGTTTACAGTTTATGGTTTATTTGGAAAGGTAAAATAGATGAAAATGTATCCAGTACAAAGGGGTCTATATTAAAATACCGAAACCTCACTTACGAGAATACCTAAATGCCGACACACAGATAGCGAACCTTGAAAACACTGAACGTCCTGAAGTGCGAAATTCGAAATACTGAATTGCCACCGTTGGCCAACCCCACTGCCCGCTACGTACTACCTACCCAAACAAAATAAATAATCCACACTTCCCCATATCTACACTTCACCCATATATCCCATATCTTAATTAAACATTCACTACACACAAATGTATCCAACTATAAACAAACAACACCCAACTAAGGGAAAAGTATAATTTACGTATACATTCAGCTACACAACTATAGTACTATACATACACTTAACATAACCCTACTTCTAACCCTAAAGTAAAGGTTGCATGTATTACTATGTATGCACTTACCTTAACAAGCACTCTAACCCTAAGGTCCGTAACTATTGCACATTTACATTAGGAAGCTATACCAGATAAGGGCCAACTATGACAATTCGATATTTCGAATTTCGTGTTTCAGGACGTTCAGTGTTTTTGCAGTTCGCTATTTATGTGTCGGTGTTTAGTTATTCGCATGAGGTTTCTCTATTTTAATACAGACCCAATAAAAAGTGGGATGGCAGACATGCAATAAAACAAAACTGGGTTGTGGAAAAAAGGAGTGGGTGGGCTGAGCACTGTGACTGAATGGAATTAATGGAAATGCTAGTCAATTGTTGCAGACTTACAATGAATGTATGTATATATGCTAAAAAGAAGTAAGTATGACAAACATGGTTTATTTATAATAAAGCACTCAAACGTGCTTATCAGAGAGAGTATAGTGCCATGGGGTCAATTACATCCACCAGAGCTACCAGTGACTCATGCAGATGGAAACTCAGTTCAAAATCTCATAGAGAAAGTGGCACACTCAAAAGAAATGCAGTATCAGTACTTTGAAAATAAATCCAAGCCCATTCCATGGGAATAGAACATAATCTTCGGATCTTCCAGCATCAAAGGGGAGGGTGCTAACTGCTGAACCACTGATACAGCACACAATAATTATGGAGATGCATTAAAAGTTTATCCCAAAAAAGAAATATTGTGGAGGGGACAAAAGCATCAGAATGCTAGGGTCAACTACTCAGACAGTATGCTACAAACGTTCCTAAAACAGGTATAATAAATCATGAAATGAGTTACTAGAAACTATGGTGAAATGCAAATCTGGAAAGGTACTATGGAGTTCTAAGAATATGTGTCTGAGGCATTCCATGATCACCAAGAATGATGCTCAACAGGAGCAAAAGATTTCGGATTTCAACAATTGGCTTTATCTTCTTGTGTTATTCAAAGGGGGGTGGTGCAATATTTTAGCCTGGAAAGAGATGGTGGGCAGTTCCAACTACTTTACCAGAGATAGCCTGCATCTCTCTCGCCAAGGCTTTTGTATATTGGTCAAATCCTTTTTCACCTCCATAGTGGTTTTTTCCAGGCAATGTCAGTTTTCTAAAGCTTACATTGTAACTAAACAAAATCCAGACAACATTAAGGTGTTTCTGCTAAATGTTAGAAGCCATAATAAAAAAACTACTCTCTACAAGCATGCCTTATCCTGGAAAACAATAATATATGCATCATAACTAAGCCTTGGTTCAAGATCACTGAAAGCACTAAATCAGTGCAGTTTCCATGACTATCACATACGCAGGCCCACTGCATTAGACAAAGACACTACGGGTGGCAGTGTCTCCATTTTCTTATAAAACACAGTATACGCAGTCATTAGACAAGATAATGATCAGGAACTTTTCCCCATTTAACTTACTATTAACAAATACCCTTATCATATCATATATTAAAGTTATCATATCATGGCACACTGAAAAGGAATGCAGTACTCCCCTCCCATACTGCACTGCAACATCAGTGCTGGACAACAAATCCAAACCCATAGTGTAAGGACAGAACATACAGTCATCTGATAGTCCAGCATCTCAGGGAAGTGTGCCAACTTTTGAGCCACTAATATGGAGTCCCTATGTTTTAAGCTAAACACCATTTTAAGCTAAACACCATTCTTCTAAGAGATTCAAGCCCCCTTCTACAGAGTGGGAGACTAGCACATCCTCTAACATGTATGCCCAGAGATTTATGGACTTCATCAATACAAACTCCCTGGACCAGTTAATCTGCACCCCAATTAGGTGCAATAAAATCCTAGGCTTGGCCCTTACCAATATAGGGCAACTTTACTTCACATCAATAGTAGCTTCCTCCCTGATCAAATCATATCACACATCAATCACATTCACCAGAAGACTGAAGCATCTTCTAATAATACTTTAGTATTCAGAGATTGTGTGAAGGCTAAGCTAGTAAAATGGAGAGATTACCTAGCTAAATTCAAAAGCCCCTTCCATCTTGATAACCTCCCTCAGAAATAAATACAATGCCAAATTCAAAAATAAACTTATATAGTGGAATCCACATATAAACAGGCTCTCTAATAGAAGAACAAAACCTCATTGCACACAAAAATAAATCTAACTCTCAAAATACCAAAAACACTCTTGCTAAACTAAGTAAACAAACTCCAGACCCTGATCAAAGCAACTAAAGTGGGACATGAAGTAAAAATAGCCAAAAAGACAAAGGATAACCACAAAGTCTTCTTTTATTATGTTAGAAATCTCAGAAACAATGCCCAGCACTGTGCAGAGTTAATACTAAATGATATCACAGAGAACATAGACGATATACTTGTTGACAAATTTAGCTCAAACTTCATCTCTCTCTTCCTCCAATATTCTCTGATCACATACTTACATCTACTATTCCTCTCAAACACTCCAAGAACAGTTTCACAAGGTGCTATCTAGGGCCAAGAATACTACATCTATGTGGCCATATAAATACAACAGGCTGCCTAATGGTCAGCCTGAAACATGACTTGCCTAACTCCAAACAGAGGCTATTCAATATCACCCTTGAAACAGGCTTCATAACAGATAAATACAGAGCAGCAACTGTCATTCCCTTGCACAAAGGTTAGGCTTCAATGGACCAGGGTAATTACAGATCCATATGCCTGACCAGTTTCAGAGGTAAGGCTAGGAGAAGAATCTTTATGGGATTAAAAAATAAATCTCTAGGTAACCATGAGACCCTCTACCTCACCACAACTGGATCATCAGATCGGGTCAATTTTGTTGAAAAAGTTACTGAGGCAATGGACAAGTGCAAAACAGTGCACACCACATACCTAGACCTTGCAAAGGTATTTAACACCATCCCACACTCAGGTAATGTCTCCCAGCTGAATATCAATCCCTATGTAACTCACTAGATGGCAAACTAGCTCACAAATATAACCCAGGAAGTTAAGCTGGGTGAGTCTAACTCCTCCAAATGATCTGTCACTAGTGGTGTACCCAGGTTTCAGTCTTCGGGCCACTCCTCTTTAGGATTGCCATCTTTTCAAATGCCCAAAGTGGGACATTTTTGGTACAAACATCAGATTTTGCAGGGCAAAACATACCCAAGGCCAGTACAAAGGACAGAATTTCACTTTTTTGCCTAAATAAAAGTTTATTCTTGCAGGATTTTAGTTGCTATTTCTGTTTCTTGTAACATTTAGGTGTTTTGGGTACAGAATAACTGTTTTATGCAACTATTACATAAAATATAGGACATATATTTGTCCGAAAATTTCAGGACATTTGCCATTTTTTTTTTATTTCTTTGCAGGACACAACTGCCCAAATAGGGGCTGTCCCTCACAAAGTGGGACAGGTGGTAACCCGACTCCTCTTTAGTATTTACTTCTCAGAGATCAAAGCTAATCTTAATGGTTTGTGTCATACCAAATTTACAGATGAATGCAAACCTGGCCCAATCATAAACTACGTAGAGTACACCAAAATCCTCCAAGAGGGCCTGTCCTGAATAAATAGCAGTATAAAAAACATGAAGTAAATTAAATGCCTTGAAGTGTACAATTGTATCCTTTAGCAAGAATGACTTCCCTTGCAGCTATCACAATGACAACACATGTCAGAAAGTTTATCCCACAGTTAAGGTTCTGGAAATGTATATTAACAATGAACTGTCCCTACATCTACACATACCCATTGTTGTTAAGGAAGTCCATTTTCATTGTACAGCTTAAATCTAAAGGTATTACAAGCAGGTCCAGGGATGTAAGTAGTCAAATATAATCAGCAATCATTAGGCTGATTTCGGAGTATAATGCCCCTTTTAGTATGTACTTGTCCAAACACCTGTCACAACTGGAATGACCATGATGTTTTCTCACTAAAAAAGTATGTCCCTGTTCTCAGTATCATGTAGGCTACTTATGGGTGACCTCTGCCTCCCATACTGAGCTTCAACAGATCTTCTTCTGACAAACTTATTACACATTTGCAAGTCCACTCAAGGGACCTCAGTCTCTTTTGCAAAATAAAGAGAACATGTTGGAGGGCTAATTATGCATCACAGAGACAATTCCTTCTATGGGACTGTTTTCTGCTCATCATAAAGCACAGTACTTCTCTTACTCTATTCAAAGTTCATTTTGAAGAATGAATGGGCAATTGCATAATTACCCCTAGTTTAGTACCTCTGTCCCTCATGAGTAGGGGAAGCATGTAAATATCACAGCATATCCTTGTTCAGACAGTCTAAAACTGCATGAGAATGTAAGGCTAGACTTCTTAAGATCCTCAGAGAGAAATAGCCAAGTACCTATGAACAGGATAAGTGGAAATATGTTAAGCTGATAGAGGGAAACATAGGGATTGTAAGATGTTAATAACACAAATTCTAAACTGACAAACTATCACCTTCTGCTATCAATAAAATGAAAGCTATAGATATCTAGAAACACACACGCACACACACATGCAGATGGGTTGGGAGGGTGGCCTAATGGTTAAGGTGTTTGCCTTACAAACACAAGGTGCAGGGTTTGAGTCTCACAAGGGATAATTGGCTAAGCTTAAAATGGCTCTCAAGAGCAGATAGCTTAGTACTAACCTATGAACCTATGAACCTATATCATGATTACTGTACAAAATGTTACTATCTCACATTAATGCACCAAACTAAAATCTATCATCCTTTTACTGGGATGCTTGAGACTCAGCTGGCAAATACCAGAGAGCTTTCAATATGAGTAAATATATATGAAACAGAATGAAAATAAACGCACCAGTTAAACTTTTTAGCTCAGATGATCATTCAACTTAAAGAAGCTTGGGTAAGAATTCAGTGGCCAAAATTAGCATCAGAAAACGTCAAGTGATTACTGTGAAAGAATATATGAAAGCAGTGATTGAAATTAAATTCAGGGGAATTTTTACAACTGGGTCTCACTTATTTCCACATTATAAAAAACAATCAATAGGATTTTAAATGAGAAATACTTTCCAATGCATTTTTAAATGATTCCAGAATGTTACTTTGCCTCAAACATATTGTCAATTGTATGGCTAAATGTTAATGTTTTCTGAAAACATACATGCTGTTTTTCACATCTGGAAGGGGAATAGAAATAAGAAAAGAACAGACAGCAATAAGTGCAAGTGAGAATAAAAGCTGCAGCACGCATTTTAGCATGGGTAACCTTAATTTTAGAGAAGGTATATTGTGGATGCAGCTGCCAATTTGGGGCAGTCATTCCTATTTTGGAGTGTTAAGTTTCATTTTTTTAATATGTACATAGCTTTGAGTGTTTGTTCTAAGTTAATAGGGGATGGGTGTGTTTCGAAAAAGTATTTAGTTTTTTGTCTGAAGCCTTTCATTAAAACAAAAAAGCTTGAACAATGTGAGAAAGCAAATAGAGAAGAGAAAAAAAAGAGCTATGTACTCACCATAACTTGGAATTTGTGCTAACCAGTGTCATTATTCATCACAAATGGGTCTTGGATCTGACCTCAGATCTGAGCCGGCAGAGTAAGCGACAGCTCATGAGCTCGAGCTCCTCCCCTCCCAGGAACAACTGCTACCCATAATCCTCAGCTCAAGTTTGTTAGATAAAACTAAGGACAGTGAAACTATCTACAATAAGGAACACCAGAACCAAACACACCATTACTCCATGAATCACCATCACCCGAAAGAGGGGGAACGGAGAGTGGAAATCTGATGAATAATGACACTGAATAGCACAGATTCCAAGTTATGTTGAGTACATAACTCTTTATCTGATGCTATCTGTGTCATTATTTATCTAGGCATAACCCCTGCTGGTCTCAAGGAATGACATGCCAGAACACAGAAGAACAACAAATCTCTACCCCTGGACACCAAATCTAATTTGTAATGTGGTACAAAAGTATGGGGAATTTGACCAAATGGCAAAGAAGTTCTTGCCCAGAAGGCCAAAGAAGTAGCCACTGACCTAGTAGAATGAGCTTTAATAGGCCTGGGAAGATCAATGTGATTGCTTTTGTAAATGTGTACTATGCAACAAAAGATTCATCATAAAATAGACACTTTGGAAATGGCCTTACCTTTCCTGGCCTGAGAGAAAGCTATGAAAAACTGATATGACATTTGAAAATTCTCTGTCCTCTTCATATAGAAATGTAGCTGCCTATGTACATCCAGGCAATGTAGTTTGCATTCCCCTTTGTTCAAAAAATTGGGAAAAAAAGACATGAAGTTGAATTGACTGATTAAGGTTAGTTTCTGAGGTTACCTTAGGAATGAATGAAGGACTGGTCCTGAGAAATACCCTATCCTTGTGAAAAATCATGAAGGGAGCTTTTATGCAAATACCCTCTTGGCAGAGGTAATAGCCACCAAAAAAGCCATCTTCCAAGACAGAAACTTAATACCACACTTTGTAGCAGGCTCGAAGTGAGGTTGCGTCAGTGACTGCACCACCAAAGTAAAATCCCAAGGAGGAGACATCTTTGAAAGGAGGCCTGAGTAAGAAAATACCCTTAAGAAAAGCCTTGCACAGCCTCAAAGAAAACATGGGGTTGTCACTTAGGTGAAAGTTGGAAATAGCTGGAAATTGAAGCTTAATCATCGAGAAGCTGCCCCTTGTTGAAACAGTGAGGATAGGAACAACAAAATGTCCAGAATAGGTGCAGAAAAAGAATCTATGCGACGCTGATGAGTCCAAAGAGAGAACCTCCTCCATTTGCTGGAATAAACCTTTTTAGTAAAACACTTCTGGGAGGCCAAAATTATGTCCTTCACTGGAGAAGGCAGCTTAATCTGGCTGACAATCACTGGAACTGGAGGTACCAAGCTGTCTGCCTCAGAGATTGAAGGTTGGGAAGAGGAAACCCCCAGGGATGGGAAATGAGATCCTGAGATGGATTTAATATCCAGGATGGATATTTTAGATGAGACCAGAGGAGGGAGAACCACGTCTAATGAGGCCAGAAGGGGGGCAATGAGGATGAGGTAAGCCTTCAGGCAATGGGGTTTCTACAAGACTTTAGTAATGAGGGGTGTTGAGGGATAGGCATAGAGAAGTCTCGGTGGCCGATCGTGAATCACAGTATCCCTGGGTGACTCTCCCCTGGTGGGGGGATCAGGGAAAAGTATTTGCTGCATTTGTGATTAATCAGGGAGGCAAACAGATTGCAGCATGGGAGAACCCAACAGTCAAAAATCTGGCTTGCACTGACAGGTTCAGGGACCACTCATGGAGACTCAGGATAGATCTGCTCAGCTTGTCTCCCAACACATTGGAATTTCCGGGAATATGTGTTGCAAGAAGAAAGTGCCTGGAGGTCATAGCCCAGTCCCACACTCTCATGGCCTCTCTGCACAGAAGATCCGATCATGTTCCCCCCTGTTTGTTGATGTACCAGACTACCACTATGTTGTCTGTCTGAACTGCCACAGTCCCAAGAGGGAGATAGTACTGGAAGGCTTTCAATGATAGGACTGCTCTCATCTCTAGGACAGTGATGTGCAACTTGGTCACCAATGGGGAACATGTGCTTTGGACTGTCCTTCCCTGAAAATGCCTCTCCACCCCAAAAGGGAGGCGTCCGTGGTCACTATGGCCTAGGGCTGTGGAAGACAGAAGGGTCTCCCTAGCAGAAGATCTTTGGCCTGGAACCACCAAGCTAAGTGACGCTGGTAGACCCGGGATATCTGGACTGCCATGGACACAGGGTGAAGATGAGCTGACCACTGCACCACAAGGGTCCATTGAAGCACTCGCATGTGATATTTGTGAAGGGGATCAGCTGAATTGCTGCCACCATAGAACTGAGGGCTTGAAGTATCAAATGGGCAGGGACACTCTCCCGATCTAGGAGGAGGAGGACTTGCTCCCGGATTGCATCTACCCTGCGCGCAGGGAAAGAAGAACCGATATGAATTCCAATCTCTGACATGGGACAAGATCTGACTTTACTGTAAAACCCAAATCTCGAAATAGACTGAGAGTGTAATCTGTGGCTAGAGTTGAATGATGCCTTGTGGGAGCCATGAGGAGCCAATCTTTCAGGTACGAGAAGACTTGAAACCCCTGCAGCTGGAGATGGGCTGCTACCACTGCCATACACTTGGTGAACACCTGGGGGGCTGAGGGGAGACCGATGGGTAGGGCTCTGAACTGATAGTGACTGGCTCCCAGCCGGAAGTGCATGAAATCTCCTGGAGTGTCTGTCAATTTTTATATGATAGTACGCATCCTTAAGATGCACCAAGCACATCCAATCATCCTTGTACAGAAGCAGACTGAACAGTGACCATATGGAACTCTGACTTCTAGACTGATAAATTCAAATTGTTGAGGTCCAGAATGGGACATCCTGTTTTTTTCTGGGCACTAAAAAGAAGAAAGAGTAAATTCCGGACCTTTGTTGTCCTGTTGGGACCTCCTCGATGGCTCTTTTTTGAAGAAGGTCTTGAACCTTTAGCTCTCTTCTGTCAGGGTGGAATGTCCAGGAGTGACTTTTGAATGGGGGGGTGCTGGTCAAAGGATATGAAGTATCCCCTGGACACAATGCTTAACATCCACTGGTCGGAGTTAATAGTCGCCCAAGCCTGGGGGTGCAAGGAGATATGGCCCCTGACTGCCTCCAAGGCAGGACAGTCAGGCAGCACTTCAGGAGCACTGTGGGGGCTTCTCAGAGAAGGGTGCTCGGTAGCACTGATTTTGTGGACCTCCTCTGCCTCTGGGGTGGCATCTGCCATCAAATCCTCTTCCCTGTCTGGAAGAAGAGGATTCCTGAAGAGCATCTTGGAAGGAAGACTGAGCCCTGTGGAACCACAGCTTCTTACTACCCTCTGAGTCTTGGAGAAAGGAACATTGAAGAGTAGAAAACTTGATCCCAACTGGGGACAAAGTCTTTCCCTCCTGCTCACTGCAGATCAAGGTTTCTTTGAATGAAGGACCAAACAATGCAGATCTGTCAAATGGAGCATTGGTAAAGGATGCCCTGAAGTTGTCCACAAACCAAAGGAAAAAGCTACCAAGTAAGGGGTAAGGCGGGAAAACTCTAAGGGAATGATCCAATGACTATCAGAGGGGAGAGAATCTATAACAAGACTAAACTAAGCTACTAAAAGGAAAAGACAGAAAAAGGGAGAGAAATATCCCCAAAATTAAACTACTTAACTCAACGTAGAGCTCGAGCTGCAGAAAACACATCCACTCACAATTTCAGCAAACGAGATCTGAGGATTATGGGTAGCAGGGGTTCCGGGGAGGAGCTTCAGTTCAGAAGCCAAGTTCTGCCAGCTTGGATCTGAGGTCGGATCAAAGACCCATCCATGTTCAATAATGACAAGGATAGCATCAGATCAACTGAACAAAAGAACAGCCTTTCAAACAGTATGTGCATGTAAAATGAAAGTTAGAAATGCACATTTAAAAAACTGACATGTATAAAAGGTGAGAACAGCAGCTTCTTATCAAAACTACTACACTATCCACATTTTTTGGAATGTAAATGGCCTTACAGGTATAGGCAAAAAGGAAAGAATACTGAATTGCATTACGAAATGCAGAGTGCAGACAGCAATGCTGCAGGAGACACATTTGGAAAGAAATGGGCATGTGAATTTGGCAAAGAAAATATTTCAAGATGGATATTCATTAAAATATCAGTTACAAAGGGAAAAAAGGATTACTTATACTAATTACTACAGCAGCTCAAATACTGAAAAAAGAGGAAAAAAGACAAAAATAGTAGATTTGTGGTACTAAGAGGCTACAGGCAAGGGTGGAGGCTTATGCTGGCATGTATTTATATTCCAATAAAAACTGGTGTTATAGAGCTTAAAAATGTGGGTGAAATAATTAGCTTTCAGCAGGGAATATTACTGATAGGTGGGGACTGGAACATGATTCACAACAGTTAAGATATATTGGGGGCATCTAGAAGGGAAAATATAACAAAACAGGGTAGATTTCTAAATAAATTTATGAAAACATTTGGTAAGGAAATGTGAATTCAACAGTAGGATCACCTAGAATTATCAAATTATCCAAGTTTCAGCTATCAGAAATAGATTTTAGATATTAAGTCTGCTGCTCAGTATTCAGTGTAGGACTACAATAGTTACAAGATAAAATTTAAACATTAATTTATAAAGAAGCCTGTAAGATCAGAAGTAAGGGAACGTGCAGTTAGCCCATAAAAGTTTTGCAGGAAAAAAATGCAAACAAAAATCACAACTCCCCTTTGGAAATCTCAGTTCTCATGCATTCAAACTTAATAAATCATGGGAATGAAGATATCACTATAGTAAACTCTCAGTTAATCAGCACCCATGGGGATTGGTAGATGCCAGACAACTGTAGTCTCTGGTTGCTTGAGAGATACTATTAAAAATAGGCCTTACTAATACTGTACCCTATACTATTTGTTTGGTTAGACTTGTTCTCAGGTTGGGGAGAGAGGGAATTTATTCTTGCCTTCCTTTTTAAAACTCTAAAATTCTAAAAATGTAAGGTATGTTTCTGCGAGTAGAAAACAAAGTGCAACACATAAAAATTGTACTGTATTTCTTCAATATTTTTTTGCCGGTTGCTTTAGTTTCAGTTAACTGAGAGTTTACTGTACACAACCTTATTCTATAATGGCTAAAACTAATAACTGTGGTTGATTAGCTAAGGAAAGCAGTTTATCAATCTTATAACTAAGGCCGTATGCAATGGAATAATACATTTTAGTCATCTGTTCATTCTATAAACCCATCCAGATTTTGTGTAAGGTTAGAATGCAATCTAAAACAAGTTTCACTATCTCAAAAAATGTATTGCTCAACAATTTACTACTAAGAAAACTAGGATGGACATTCTCCCCATCAACCAAGTATAGTATTCTCAGAAACTCATTCCATGACCTAAAAAAAAAATGTTCTTAATTTGACAAACTCCCTTAACCATCTGATGAACACCAATGGTGATGAATGTGGATAATCATTACATATAGGAGAAGGCAAAATTCTACTAAATCGAAGGTCCACTTGAAAAGTGATGAAAAAACTAAATATATTTTTAATTTACTGATATAAAGAAGTTGAGTACAAATCATCTGCCATATCATGGAGAACAAATGAAACACCACTGTTTAATATTTTCCTTTATAAAATATAATGTTGTTTAACATGAATCCACTAAGACTAAATACTGTGACATCTTCCCTACATATGTTAGGCAAAGGCCAAATTGTTTTTCTGATTAAAGAACGACCACTAACAAGAACTCCTGCAATTCTTTTTTATGGGAATGTCCTCTTTCATATCTAACTCAATATTCTGAGCAAGAAACTTACATAATTTTGCAAAAATCAGAGACCATGACCAAAGCAGTTCTGCTGCATACAAACAGGCACAAGAAGATATGAAAGTAATCCTGAATTTAATGTGTATTGCTGTGATGCAAAAGATTACATTAATTTGAGCCTAAGCAGAAAAAAGTACAGTTGTGTAAAATCTCACCGTAAGAGTAGATGCCCTTCTCTTCACTGTTGCAGTATTCCTTATGGTAGGGATCCCTTACCAAAGACAGCCCAACAACCAGCCAGTATACCAAAGCCTCAGGTCGAAATAGGGACACTGTACATCACATGTATGCTCCCCATGCACAGTCTATGGCATAAAGGTAATGTATGGATGTGCCATACTCAGAACTGCACAGCCCCAGGAGGAACAACAGTCCAAGGAGAAAAGACAAGGGGAACATATGCATCCAGAATGAGAAAGAAAGAGGAGGGTGAATACTGCAACAGTGAAGAGAAGGACATCTGCTGTTATGGAAGTTTTTACACAACTGTACTATGTCCTTCTACATCACTGTTGCAGTATACAAAAGCTCAGATGGAAAGGTGAGAGAAGGAAGGTCCAGCAAAACCTTCAAAAATGCCATGCAGGATAGCCCTGGCAAACCCAGCTCTTGTCCTGGAAACCACATCCAACTTGTGCTTAGTAAAAGTGTGCACAGAAGTCCAAGCAGCTGTCTTAAGACTGGAGCTGTATCCACTCCTTTGAAAAAAGCACCAGGAGCCACAGCCCTGGTAGAATGAGCCTTAACAGAAGAAGAAATGCTTTTCTCATGAAAAGAGTAACAAAAATAAATGGCATTAGATATCCAGGAAGAAACAGTTTGTTTAAAAATAACCAAATTCAAAGACCTAGGATGAAAGGAAACAAAAAGTTTCTCAGATTTATGAATGGTTTCAGTTCTATCCAAACACCATCTGAGCTGTCTATGCAAATGCAAGGTGTGAAGAACCTTCTCACTAGCAGACTGTGGAAATAATCAGCTGTGGTTCCCCCTGAGCATCCAAAACAGATGTCTGCAGAGCCTCCAGGGACTTGTGAGAAGCTGGGTTGATACCAGCCTCCAAAGCAGTTACAGCAGTGGAATCTACTGAAACAATGGGCGGTCCTCTGGGCTTTCACCGGCCTCGAGTGAGACATCTAGTGGAGGTGATTTAGCAGAAAAATACGACCAAACTTTCTTGGTCTTCTTCACAGACAGCTGACCTTCAGGTCATGATGATTCTGTCATAGTACCCTGAGCCAACAATTTAAGACTTTGGCTCTCTTGGTGAATAGCCAAACAGGAGAGCGAACTATGCAAAGTTTTCAGGACAAATGCTTGACAAATACAACAAGATACATGGTCGTGAGGAGCATTTAAGCAAAACAAACACTGCTTGTGACAGTCCTCATGGGGAATCTGTCTCCCACGCTGGCATTTCCCCTTTCCAGATAACATGTAAACCAACAAACTGCAAAAAGTAAAAGAAGAAGAAAAACCCAAATGGGGCACTTAACTGAAAACAGCTAAGCAACTAGTAGATGAAATTGTGTTCAGACTGATGATTGAAGATGGCATCTGGACTGGCGGCAAAGAAGTTCTGAGGATGGTATGTCCTTAGATCACCTTTATGCCCTATGCCATGCATGGGGAGCATATGTGTGATGTACGATGCCCTTATTACAACCTAAGGCTTTGGTATACCATCCAGACAATGGGCTGCCCAAGGCAAGGGATCCCTACTGTAAGGAATACTGCAACAGTGATACAGGAGGACAGCATACAGTGGCAGTGTCCAGAAGCAAGCAAGGAAAAAAGCATTTAAAAGAATAAACTGCCAACTATGTTCCGGATATTAACATTTCCCTAATGTATTGCTAGACATCATTAACTATAATTTTCAGATGCGACTCTCAGGACAGTGTGTATGCAACAACCAAAATACAGTTGCAGAAGGGAAGAAATAAGGATGCCCACTATCTTTCATTATTATCCACAAGAACTTGGACAAAGGTTTATAGGTTGGTACTAGGCTATCAGCCCTAGGGCCTATACAAGCCTAGCCATAACAATTCCCTGGCTATTTCTTCCCACATTATTTACTTTCCTGGACCCATCTAGCAGGGCGACTGACGTGATCCCTGGGGTGAATTTCCTTTCTCCCATCCAATCGTCAAGGTTCCTCTTGAAGAGGTCCAAAGAGGCACTCTGCTTGACATGTATGGGCAATCTATTCCAGAGTCTGGGGAGTCTCTGGGTCTGGAACCTATCCCTCCAGCATGTTTTGTTTATTGTGATGACAAGGTTTAGATCCCTGGAGCGTGTAGCTCTGAGGGATTGGGATTTCTTTAAGTGTAGCATGTCCAACAGCTCTGGGTTTGACATGGCCTTGTATGTTACAGAGATCGCCTCTGAGTAGGCGATATGCGACAGAGTATAGCTGGAGTTTTTAAAGGCGGTCAGCGTGGGGCATCTGCTTTAGGCCTGTGATTCTTTTAGTGAGGTATTTCTGAGGCCTTTCCAGTTGTTGCAGATGTCTTGAGAGGTACATACCAAATGGGGCGTTGTATTCTATAATGGGTCTAATGAGGGATGAGTACAGTGGGACAATGACCTCCTTTTTCTGGATGAAAAGCCCTTCGTGATGAGGTTTGCCACATAGAAGGATTTCCTGACTGTTGTGGCGATGTGGTTATCGAAGGTGAGACCACTGTCCACCTGTGTCCCTAAGTCTCTTATCACACTTTCTGTGTTTAGTGTATTGCCACCTATATGGTAATTCATGGATACATGTTTTTTCCCAAAGGGGATAACAATACATTTCTTGGCATTGAGCTTGAGCCCATGGCTCTGGCACCTAGCATCTGTTTCTGTAAGGCCCTTTTGTAGAGTATCCACATCATTTGGGGATTCAATAATGGCTCCCAGTTTGCAGTCATCTGCAAACTTTGTTAGCCAGAGTCCCTTAGTGTTGACATGTACTTCAGAGAAGTAGATGCCAAACAAGAGCGGCCCCAGGACTGAACCCTGAGGTACTCCACTTGTCACTTGTCTGGAGCTGGATCTGGAGTCGGCTACTTTTACAGTGTGGGTTTTATCAGTAAGCCATTTAGCAACCCATTGGGTGACATGGGGATTAATGCCCAACTTAGTAAGTTTATCTATGATTCCAGAGTGGGGGATGGTGTCAAAGGCCTTGGCAAGGTCTAGATAGGCTGTGTGGACCACCTTACCCTTATCCATGGCTCTGGAGACTGATTCAAAGAAGTCAATCAGGTTCAGGAGACAAGATCGGCCCTTCACAAACCCAAACTGGGTGGGGTCCAGTGTTTGAAGGTTGCCAATGTCTTTGTTTATAAGTTCCATGATAATACGCTCCATGGCCTTGCAGATAAGGCTTGTCAGACTGATGGGACGGTAGTTTCCGGGATCCAAGGTGGATCCCCCCTTGTGGATTGGGATAACTGTAGCTCTGCGCCACTCAGTGGGCACGAAACCTGAGGTGAGGCTATGATTAAACATGACACTCAGATGAGGTGCCAGTTTATATTGTAGTTCATGTAGTACACAGCCCGGGATGTCATCTGGTCCCATGGATGCTGTATTCTTGGCTTTAGAGAGTGCGTTTTGTACCTGTGTGGCCGTTATTACTGGAATTTGGCAATCTTCCGGTATTGAGATGGGCCATTTAGGGGGTGAGGGGGGTGAAGTTGGCACTGAATCGATCTGCCAGGATATTGGCAATATCCTTCGGATCAGTATATTTAGTGCCATTCTGTTTTAGCTCAGAGCAGATCTGAGCATTGCCATTTAGATTCTTGACATAGTTATAGAATGCTTTGTGGTTGTCTTTGGAATCTTTGGCAATTTTATTTTCGTAACTAGCTTTGGAGGATTTTATGAGGCATCTCAGTTTCTTACTGAGGCTAGTATGGGAGTTTTTTGCATCCTGGGATTTTCCTCTTTTCTGCAAAAGTTTCTTCCTTTTGTTGTAAAGTTTGTTTATGGCAGGGGACCACCAGATTAGCTTCCTTTTTTTGGATGAGAGCATTTTGGTTCTATTTGGGATGGCACAATTCATGCATGAGTGGATGTGCTCGTACAGTGCCTTAGTGTAGGATTCAGCAGTTGAACTTTCAGTTCCCGTCTGCATGGGTGTTATGACGTTTGTCACTTCTGACTTGAGTAGCATGAAGTTGGCTTTGGAGAAGTTTTTTATGGTGGTTTCTTTACTGGGGGCTGGGGGTGGGATGTGGATGTTAAGGGTGATTAGCTTATGGTCAGACTTGACTAATGAGGGGGTGACCATAGGTATGGAGCATTGATTTCCCATGTTAGTTGATCCAGGGCATTGGAATTTATGAATTCCAAGAACCGTTGCGCAAAGGTGTTGGGACATGAGTAGTTTTCCCAGATAATGGCAGGGTAGTTAAAATCACCCAGTATTAGGGTGTTTGGTTCTATCTTAATATTTTCCAGTATGTTTAGAAAGGTGTAGTGAGAATCTTGGGGTATGGTGGGGGATCTGTAGCAAGCTACAATTTGGATTGCAGTCTTACCTAGTGTTAGTTGCACTTGGAGAATTTCAGACACATTGTGTTGGCCAACTAGCCTGGTGGTGTGAATATCCTTGGTGAATATTGACACTCCTCCACCTTTAGTGTTTCGGTACTGGTTTGGTGGCCGAAAAGTGTGGTAAGAGTTGTAGCCTGGTATTGCAGGGGTGCTCTCTGGAGCCTTAAAAAACAGAGATCAAGACAAAATTCTTCTCTCATCTCTGCTCTGATACCACTATGCTTGTCACCCGAATATTATTGTCTTATGTAAATATGTTGTTTTTGCTAATATTTACCTCTTATTTTGGTTAGCATCTTCACCAAAAGTTGAAGAGTCACTGTTGTACAACACTATCAATGATGTAACTTAATTTTTTTTGTCTTGATTTAGAATTTGTTATGGCTGTTACTGAATGCAAGCTAGGATCCGCCAACAAAATAGTCATTCTTTTACCAGTTTCCTAACTCAGTAAACAAATGCAAAATAAAATAAATAAATTAGCTTGCACTTCCGGTAACCATGTTAGTTTACCCCATTGATACTACACTATCCCCTCCCATATTTGTGGCACACCTTGATGAATTATCTTAAAATTTCTGTGGATAAAATACATATGGCCACACAGATGTACTACAAATCTGTTACCTCCTTATGGTAGCATGATATACTAACCTTTATGACAACCTAACAAAATTATAGTGCAAAGGGAATACAGCCAATGCATACTCCACTATGCTAAACAATGAAATTATAACACAGCACTGTTTTTCTCATCACCTTACTCCTTACACTATATAAATGTATATATTAAAAAAGAACAGGATACTGGATTTAAAAAACAGTGAAATAAATACTTGCATATATCAATGTAGTCTGTTAAACATGGTAACAGGATAGAATTCATTGATGTGACTGAAGAATATAGCCATGTAGAAGTATGACTTAAATAAACTTAAGGTGAAACATTGTGATTAATTCCCTCCAGTTACAAGAAGTGTACTATAAACATGTAAAGGTAAGAGTATCTTAACAGATTGAAACAATTATATTAAGCATTAGTTGATAATGGTAGTAGGAGACAAAGAGAAGATAAGAACAAACATATACAAGCTCACTGTTAAATATGCACATATTTAGCATGTTCTGCTCTGATTTATTTGCCTACAGAAAACAAATAAAAGTTTATTTATTTATTCTGTCCCACTTATTCATGAGTGTCTAATGGTTTTTGAGCCCACCACACCCATTATGAAGTCTGATCAAAAGATCCTTTAATCTGTCTGAGAAAAAATATATATCCTCCCACTCCCACAAAACCCCAACTTCAAATCTTTAAAGTGTATACGTTATTCTTTATGCATTCTCAAAAAGTACTACATGCAGTTCCAAATACTCAACTAATGTGCCAATGACCCTAGTTCATTAGCAGATATTGGAAATTTATGCTAATGCTTTGCTCATGAGATGCCTGAAATATTCGCTTGGCAGAACACTGGCATAAGCTGCAAATATTTCCTCAAACATCACAGTAATTATGAGGAGGGGGCCCATACAAACACAAAGCTTCTTGGGAAGCTCATTCTCTAACATCTACACCCAGGCCACAACCTCACGTGATTGCTGCCATAGAAAATCTATGCCTGCTAATTGCTAATCAAGGACAACTGATGGCCTATCAAGATGGAGGGTTATGATCTTGTTAACCCAGAAATTTGTGTGATGTATTGTGAACCACAGAACATAAACAGAAGAAGGGAGTCTGGCTCCCAAGAAGGCAAAAGCACAGCAATTTAAATGCCATTTTTTAAAGACTGCAATAAACACTGTGATAGATGCAATATAAAAGAAATTATAACTTAAATTAATTACAATTTAAAATTAGCCTTAAATACTGACTACAACAAACAGACAAACAATGTTAATGTTGTCCAAAAAATGGTTTATAAATCTTAAGACTACATATTTTGTGCAGAGTATTTGTTACCAGTTCTCACAATAATATTTAAGTTACAGAGTTAAAGAAAGACACAATGTAATAGGACATCAGTATTCTGCATATGCAAGCAATTATGTCCTACAAGGGTTGGTATTACAGTGAAATACTAGACAAACCTAAGGGTGTTGTGAGGCCCAACACTGTAGGGATTATATCAACAGTAATATATTTCAACTCATTACTGTCAGCTGTGTAAACTATTACAACCCCCCTCCCAAGTCTCACTCTTAGAAACACAGATGTAGCCACTTTGTTGACTGTTTACACCTAAAGCATCTGAATGTAATCAAAAGAATGCATTAATACATAAATAATGGCCATCATAATGTATTTCAAATCATTGCTGTCAAATGCATACAGCCCAAACCATTACAGGATGCATGCATTTGGGTACACACACACACACACACACACACACACACACACACACACACACAACTAATGCTTCTGCATTTACTGGGTCCACTTTCAAATCCTAACTCCGAAATAATCGACTTTCAAAATCATGAGAGAGCAAAAACCCGAACGCCTTTACCAGGGTAAGTCAACACTTGCCCAACAGTAAACAGAACTCACACCAAAGTATGTAAACTCCCTAGGTGGGGGGCTATGCCTCCCATACCTCCCCAACTATATATAGCAACTCCAGGATTGCACTACAGTGGAGAAAAGGCTACCTCGCCGTGAGTTCCATTTATTTTTGGGCAAGTGTTGGACCTACTGTGGTAAAAATGTGACATTCGGATTTCCGCAGTTTCATGATTTTTGTCTCGGGATTATGAAAGTCAATCAATTGGGTGTCAGGATTTCAAAGTATACCCCAGTTACCCGCATGACCTCCATTTTGATTTTAACTAGTAAACTCAACTTGAAGCAGTTACTCATACTTTTTACCAGGCATTCTGTTTCATCTACAAGCCTATCATAATCTCGTATATGCAGTGCACTGCACTTTTAAAGTGTGTATTACTGAATTGCCGCCTACTTTTAACTCTTTTTAAGACATTTTAACCATTTTGCTGTTTCAGACTGTTTTTTCCTGCACTTTCTATTTTCTAGTACTTATGTATTTTATAGCATAGACTAGATTCTGATTTGCTGACTCTAAAGTGTTTGGCATTATCTGAGCACTAAAACTAGCCATCTTACATTAAGAGGGCCCTCTGCACCCTGGTGGCAGAAGAGTGTAGCAAATGACCCATCTGAATTGCAGATTGTTGGAATAAGGCTCAGTATTGAGCAGTTTCATTTGTCAGCTTGTTTGAAAACTGCTGAACTTAGTTTGTATTTAGGCAGCACGTTTGCAAGGGCCTGTGCTCAGTTTATAGGAGCTGCTCTGAGACTGGTGTGCTCTCTCTGATCTCTGGGGTGAATTCAAGCAAAATCTAAAGCATCCCTAGAAGTTTAAAGAAAAATAAGTATTTTTATTCATTGTACTGCACTTTCAAACTGTGTATTACTGAACTACCAGCTACTTTTAACTATTTTTAGCTGTTTTAACTGTTTTGCTGTTTCACTGTACCAACTGTTTGCTGTTTGAGACTGTTTTTCCTCCACTTTGTATTTTTTAGTATTTGTGTATTATACAGTATAGGCTAGATTTAGATTTGCTGAATCTAGACTGTTTGACATTATCTGTGCACTAAAAGCAGCCATCTTACATTAAGAGGCCCCCTGCACCTTTGTGGCAGAAGAGTGTAGCAAAGGACCCATCTGAGTTGGAGATTGTTGGAATAAGGTGAGTATTGAGCATTTCCATTGGCCAGCTTGTTTGAAAATTGCTTAACTTGTTTTAAAAAAGTGTTTTAAAAAAGGGTTCCCACAGTTACTACATAACCCCCTCATTTGTGTGGGTTTGTGCTGTTTATCACAGCTCCACAGAGTTTGATGAGCAGCCACTCCTCTACTATATTCATCTGAGCAATCCGAGGCATCTGTCTGCACGGAGTACACCTTTGTGCAGCCCATGCAGTGGAGGTAACCATTGGTGGCTATAGATGCAAAAGCTAAAGTAGATTTACATTCCCTTAGAAGCTGCCCGTGCTCCAATCGAGGAGTCCCTTAAATTGCATTTAGCTGCTTAGAGACAGCATCTCAGCTAGGCTTTCTACAGTATTTGTCACTTCAACTGAAATCTCCTAATTCCAAATAGACTTGTACCCCTTGAAAGCCCCGACAGTATAGACCCAGCATTCAGCCTCCAATTAAACCAATTTACAGATGGTCAGTTCTCCTCCATTTCTCCTGCCAGCCTGATTGATATGAGTATCCTGAGGCAGTGTAGCAATTGCCTCATGTACACTGACAACTGACTACTCTTAAACCACTCAGGCTCAATTTGAGAGAGATGCATATACACTAAGAATTTGGAATCCTTGCTCTCTAGTTCATAGAACAGTGTTACTGAACAGGTTGTCTTCCCACATACTACACCTCCTGCACAAACCACACTCTCAACACATAAACCATTATACACAGACGTACTCACCAGAAATTTACCTAAACACCAGAGACCTCTGAAACTCAAACATGATACACTTAATACAGTACCTAAAGCACTCAATACACATAAAACCACAAGCACAAATGTCTCACCAAACAAGCCCCTAAGGCAAAGCACATCTAAACCAAAATTTTTTTGTCATAGCTGACTCTCCAGTGAGACACACAGATGTCCAACTCACCAGGCTGGACAAGGAGAAAGTTACTGTCAGCTGGCAGGTGCCAGGATCCGCCAGATCACAGACGCACTCAAGTCTCTCCACAACAAATACCGTTATGACTCCATCTGGGTTCATGCTGGTGTGAATGACTTGAGACATACCTCACTGGACTATAAGAGACATGATTGAGCTCTCTGAATACATGTCTCAGGCAGGAATGTCCCTAGCCTTGAGCAGCATACTTCACCTAGGATGATACCATAATATAAACAAAAAATTGACTTCAACAATTAGCTTAGTTTCTGGTGTCATTCTAAGGGGATCCAGTACCTGTCAGCCTGAGATGACATGCTAGATAGGTTAAGCTGCTTTGCCAGAGATGGTGCTCATCTGTCACCTCTGGGATTTTGGTTACTGGCTAAGGCTCTTGCCCCCCCTGTAGTGCCTTTTAAGGCAATGTCACAACAACAAAATTCCCGATGTAAAAATATCTTCAAAAAGCAACCTCAAGGTTATGCTGCTAAAAGCTAGGAGTCTAAACCTAAAATTGCATTCACTGGATGCAGCCCTCTCCCTAGAAGATGCTGACATCTGTGCAGTCACAGAGACTTGTTTAAGGCTGTGGAAAGCACCCCAGCTATACCAGGTTATAATCACAAACTGAAAGCGTGAGAACTAAAGGAGGTGGAGTATCAATATTCATTAAAGATAAATACACCTCCAGATTGGTTAAACAAAACAATTCCCTTCAACTAATCCAGGTCCAACTGACAGTGGGGAATACCCCTCTCAAAGTTATTGCCAGTTATAGAACTCCCTCCCTAAACCAGGATACCCACACTTCATAGTTGGATCCACTTGAATTGCTCAGGATACAAACACACACCATGGTTTTAGATGAGTTTAACTACCCATCCATATATTGGATAAATTATATGTGTACTAACACACTTGCCCAAAGGTTCTTGGATTTCATCAACACCAATGTCCTGGACCAGTTGGTTGACACGTCCCACAAGGGGCCCAAACATTCTGGATCTGGTGCTCACTAACATGGGTAATTGATGCACCACTCCATGTGTGGGCCCTCCCTAGTGAGGTCTGATCATAAATCAGTCTCACTAGAAGTAACAACAACATCTGACCCCCATTAGCAGCAACTAGACTAGAAAAATGTCTCCAAAGCCAATAACAACTTAATACATGACAGCATTAATAGCTTCATTGCCCCTGCCCTCACTGATGCCATGGACACCTATACGGGATTTACACCAATGCCTTGTCTAAGCATCTATACAAATGTATTCACTCAGCCATGCAACAAGATCCTCAAGAAAGAACAAGCCTGCCTGGTGGACATCCAGAATTAACAGGTTACACAATAAGAGAAAGAAATTGCTATCCAAGAGCAGGAAGTAACGGTTTCTGATATGGAAGCATATCTTCTTTGGCTTAAACAAGCAAATACAACACATGGTATGGCATTCTAAAGCTAACTATGAATCAAAATTAGCCTCCTTTGCTAAGGATAACCATAAGGCCTTCTTTAACTATGTCAGAAACCTTAAAGGAAAAACCCAGATCTGCACAGAACTGGTTGTTAATGGCATCACATATACTGACCCCGCAGAAATAGCCAACCTGCTAGCTGACAGGTTCAGTGAAAACTCCCCCCCCCCACGGCCCCGCCATATATCCCCCAAAACATCCCTACCACCTGCTCTCCACCTAGTATCTCCAAGGAGCAGGTCATAAACACTCTCTCTTTAGCCATAAACACAGCCTCTATGGGACCTGATAACATCCCAGGCTGCTTTCTAAATGGATTAAAACAGGAACTAGCTGCACCGCTGGGTACTCTTTTTTTTTAAGCACAGTCTAAGCGCTGGTTTTGTACCTGATGAATGGAAAACAGAAACTGTCATCCTGTTACATAAAGGAGGCATCTCTACAGACCCTGGGAATTATAGACCCTTAAGCCTGACCAGCCTAATCTGCAGGACTATGGAAAGAATAATCATGGACCTTACCAACAAAAATATAGGAGCCTCCATATGCTTGACCCGACCCAGTTTGGCTTTGTTAAAGGTAGATCCTGCCTTTTGAACTTGGTGGACTTCATTGACGCAGTCACCAAAGCCCTGGACGAACGCAAATCCATGCATACTGCCTATCTGGACCTGGCCAAGACCTTTGACACTATTCCCCACTCCGACATCATTGATAAACTCACCCAGCTGGAGATCAACCCATATATTGTCAGATGGGTTGCAAACTGGCTCACCGATAGAATCCACACAGTCAAAATAAGTGACTCTACTCCACCAGCAGACCCATAACCAGTGGTGTTCTACAGGGATCTATGCTGGGGCCCTTAACGTTTGGAATTTATTTCTCAGATGCACAGGCTAAAACACAAGACCTACGGCTGGCAAAATTTGCTGATGACTGCAAACTGGGTGCAGTCAGAGTCCCCAAACAATGTCAACATTCTACAAAAGGGACTTACACAGACAAATGACTGGTGCCAAAGTCATGGGCTAAAATTCAGTGCAAAAAATGTGTTATCATCCCCTTTGGCAAGGGCAATGTCCTTGCAGATTACCACATTAATAACAACACCCTAAGCATGCAATCAGTGGTGACAGACTTAGGCACACAGGTTGGCAGCAACCTTTCCTTTGACCACCAAGTCTCCTCAGTGGTAAGAAAGGCTTTCTACGTCGCCCACCTCACAAGTAAAGCATTGCATCCAAAACAAAAGAGGTGATAACTCCTCCCTATACGCCTCACTCATCAGGCCAATAATGGAGTACAATGTTACCTTTGGTATGTACCTTACCAGGCACCTGCAGCAACGTGGAAAACCTCAAAGGTTACTTAGAAAGAAAATTCAGGGTCTTCAGCATATGTCATACACTGACAGACTGAATTTACTGTCACTATACTCTGTGTCTTACAGACAACTCACAGCTGACCTCCGCCTTGCATATAAAGCAATCTCAGATCCTGCTCTAATGGAAATGCTACCCATTCATAAATCAAATGATATAAGATGCACTTGCTCTAGGGAACTCAACCTAGTATGTGACATCAACAGGACTTGCTGGAGATACAGATGTGTCTCACAGAGGTTACCTCTCCTCTAGAACAAACTTCCCAATTCAGGTGTAGCAGAGCCCCTCACTGACCCTATTTAATTATAATTTGGAAGACTGAATGGGAAATCACAAATTCATCTCGGGAGTTTCATCTATGTCCCTCTTGGACGGGGGTAGTAGTTGTTGACTTAGTTCTGCTTAATACCTTGATATTCTTGGGGACATGGGTTATACTTGGCTAGGCTTGTAAGGGCCCTAAGGCTATTAGCCTAGTAACCTGCTACGATCCTATGATCTTATATATGAGAGAGTAACCAAGATCATTATCTAGGTTTTTACTGTTCGCTAGCAACTTTCTATCTTTCTTGAAATGTTCCCTTAGGCCAGTGTATCAGAAGGTACACAACTAAGCATTTGCACTTGATTCTAAGCTGCAGCATTAAAACACCACTCATCCAGTTTATTTAAACTTAATTTCTTTATACCAGATCCTAAGAATGCCTGTCTTAATGCAGAGTGTAAAGTCATCTAAAACACAGAAAAAGCAGAAGCACTTTTGCAGATTCAAAAAGCAAATTCACCTTCCATAGCACTGTGGAAAGTCCAATAAATACCACTGTGAGCACAGAATGCATCAAAAAATCAAATCATCTCTTATTTCAACCATCTCCCCATTCCTCCAAACATTTTCAACATAATTTGTGTTATCCAGACCTGTGTAACAGATATGGTGTCATATTGTAACAAGCGATTTCAAAGCTGGTCCACAGACATTTCACAAACCGAATATCATTTTAGCAGATCAGAATACTTTGCCACTTTGGCACCTTCCAGCCTTCACTAATTTCCTAAACTCTAAAAGGGTGCAGCAACAGGGGTTTTAACACTCATTTTTATTATAGTATACCTCCGTTTCCTTTTCACACTACTGGTCTTTAAAGGCATTTCAAGCATGCAAGTCTGACATGAATATAGCTTAAAATCAATAATCCTCCATTTGGACTGGAAATCAGTAATGCATACAATAAAATTACATTTCTCAAGCTACTTCAGAGGAAAATGTAGCACAAGAAGTCCAAAAATGAGTTATGAAGTTTTACGGCTATTTATACATAGTAAATTCTTTTATTTACAATAATGTAACGTTAAACCATATTATTAAAAAAGAAAAAAAAAACAGTTCCTGAAGTGAAACCAAGCCCAATCTGTTTGAATTAGATTTACTCAATTAGGTTTAAGATGCCATTTTTCATATTTCCTGGGAAGAGCAAAACTAGTTTATAACCTGACATTCTCGGTAGGTACCTGATTATTAACTAAACTGGAAGTTACACTACAAGAGCTTCACTAACAAAATGTTATGTGAAATGTGCTGTATTCATCAGCCAGCATTTTTTGCTTTTAAGTTGTTAACCTGGTAAGCCCACTGGACACTAATTACCCTTTTCAGGGGCAACCAGGAAACAATGTCTGGTTGAGTAACTTGCTCAGAGTCAAACAGAAGGCAGAGGGAAGATGAGGGAATTAAACCCTGTACTACAACAAGCAGCTCATTAAAAAGCTTGTAGCTTTTGTCCTCTACTCTAACTACCAAATGAATGGGCATGTAGAGCACGTTTATACAGGATTATTGCATTTAACACCTTTGTCACCTTTGGCTTCTTCCCCCCCACCATGATCTATGCTGCATGTGTCAACATGGGTCTATTTGAAATGGCCAACATTTCACAATGTCAAAATTCATATCGCCGAGACCATATGATCGACATTTGTAATGTCGACCATACAAGTAGAACATAAAAAACAAAAAAAAAAACTTACCTTAACGGTGCTAGCAGGGGGGGCTCTGCACCCCACACCCCCCGGAACTTAAATATACCAACGCCAAGATCGCACTACAGTGCGAAAGTGGAAATCTTCATTCTGCACTGTAGGGAGATGCCGGTTCCCCATGGTCGACATTTCAAATGTCGATCATATGGTCACAGCCATATGAATGTCGACATTGTGAAATGTCGACCATTCGAAGGGGACCTGTCAACATATACATTAAACCTTGTTTGACAATATTGAACCAGAAGTCCTTTTCTTTCTAGACTTACAAACCATCTTCACTTGATTTTTCCAGTAAAACTAAACCCTACATCATACTCTGCATGGGAGAAATGCCAGCATGACTTCCCTTACTGAAAAGTGATCTGTTAAAGAATGCTATGACTGGGTCAGGGTCAGTAGCATGACAGGCAACATGCTCACCTGTGGTGCTTTAAGATCGCAAGGCTGTGGATTCTTTTCCCACCACAAGTGTTAGGAATAATTTCCAATGCTGGCACTACACTGCAGCATGAGGAGGAGGATGCACTCCTGAGTGGTCCCAAATTACCGTGAGCAATGGCGACATTCCACACAACCAAGATACATTTAGCGACTGAACGATAAAGGAGACATTGAAGTAAGATTCCTACATTAGGTGCCATGAGTTCAGAAATCATGTCACAACCTAACACTAAGGGAGCTAATATCATATCTGTCGTAAGAATCCAAAAGTAAGAAAGTGGGAGAAGAGAGAGGAACGTTTAAAATGTTGACCTTAAAACAAAATGAAAACCTTCAAAAATTCACCTGAAACTACTAAATTAAAAATGGTAGCCTGGGGACATTTATTCACGAGACTGGACCTTATGCGCAGGAAAACAGATCTGGAGAAAAGTTCTCCTGCAGACAGGATTATGGGTAAGGGAGAGGGCTACTGTAGCCTGGGAAAGTTTTAAATGGCAAGCTGATAAATCCCTATTTAGTAACAAAGTTCCCCTTTCTACTACATTCTTTTTTTTTTTTTTTAATTTGTCAGCTGCATGACAAGTTGGTCAAATGCAAACCATTTTTTACATGTGCACGCTCACACATACATATTATACACGTGGTTTGATTATTAATTATTATTATGGCTTTATATGTCAGGCACAGATCGCCTCTGAGCAGGCGGTATGCCACTGAGTAGAGCTGGAGTTTCTTTAACTGGGCAGCATATGACATCTGTTTGAGCCCTTTGATCCTCTTGGTGAGGTACTTTTGGGATCTTTCCAGTTGCTGCAGGTGTCTGGTAAGGTACATCCCAAAAGGGCCATTGTACTCAATTATGGGCCTGATGAGGGATGAGTAAAGAGGCACGATGACCTCCCCTGATCTAGATGTGAATTCCTTCAATGTTAGGTGGGCTATATAACATGTTTTTCTAACCAGTTTGGCCACATGGTTGTCAAATTAGAGAATGCTATCAACTTGGGTCCCCAGGTCCCTAATTACTTCTTCTGCACTTAATGGATTACCACCTATGTGGTAATTTGTGGGCACTTTGTTTTTGCCAAAGGGGATGACTATACACTTTTTGGCATTTAGCTTGAGGCCATGGCTCTGGCACCAGTTGTCTGTTTCTATGAGGCCCTTTTGGAGGATGCTTGTGTCAGCTGGAGAGTCGATTATGGCACCCAGTTTGCAGTCATCTGCGAACTTGGTCAGCCACAGTCCTTCAGTGTTGGCCTGTACCTCCGAGAAATATATACCGAACATGAGAGGTCCCAGGACTGAGCCTTGTGGGACGCCACTTGTAACTGGTTTGGAGTCTGACATGGCTGCAGCAATTCTAACCATGTGGGTTCTGTCCTTGAGCCAGTTTGCAACCCATCTAGTGACATAGGGGTTTATATTTAAGCTGGTGAGCTTATCTATAATGCCCGAGTGGGGTATTGTATCAAAGACTTTTGCGAGGTCCAGGTAGGCTGTGTGGACCACCTTCCCCTCGTCAATGGCCTTGGTGACTGTTTCAAAGAAATCAACCAGGTTTAAGAGGCAGGATCTGCCCTTAACAAAGCCAAACTGGGTCGGATCCAGTGTCTGTAGGTCCCCAATATCTTTATTTATGAGGTCCATTGATGATCCTTTCCATAGCTTTGCAAACCAAGCTAGTCAGGCTTATGGGGCGATAGTTTCCAGGATCCGTTGAGGCACCATCTTTGTGGAGAGGGACCACTGTTGCTGTACGCCACTCTTTGGGTACATATCCTGTAGTAAGGCTGAGATTGAACAGTAGTTTTCTGTTTGGGTTTAGCTCTTCTTGGAGTTCATGTAGGACGCAGCCTGGGACACCGTCTGGTCCCACTGATGCTGTGTTTTTTGCTTTAGAGAGGGCAGCTCTTACCTGAGCATCTGAGATGTCAATGGGGCAGCACTCTGCTGGGATAGATATTTGCCCTTTTGGTGGGGGGGGGGGTTGCGCTGAACCTGTCAGCTAGGATGTTGGCAATGTCTGTGGGTTCGGTGTATTTTTTGTCATTTTGGACTAATTCTGAGCATATCTGGGAACTCTCACCCAGGTTCCTAACATAACTAAAGAAAGCCTTGTGATGATCCTTAGTGTCCTGTGCAATTTTTCTCTTGAAGCTGGCCTTAGACGATTTTATGAGTGCCCATAGTTTTTTGCTAATACTGATCAGAGATGCCTTCCCTTTTTGGGATTTTGCTCTATCATGTAGTAGCTTCCTCCTTCTATTGTATAGTTTGTTTATGGCTGGGGTCCACCAAACAGGATGTCTGCCTTTGGAGGACTGGGTCTTGGTTTTATTTGGGATTGCATGATCCATGCATTCCTGAAGGTGTTCATAGAATGCGTTTATAAAGGATTCTGCGGTCTGGGCCGTATTTTCCACAGGCCCGGGGGCCTTGAAGGATTCCACCTCGGTTTTGAGGAGTGTGAAATTTGCTTTAGAGAAGTTTTTTACTGTGGTTTTCAGGGCAGGGGGTGGAGTCGGGTTGTGAATATCCAGTGAGATTAGTTTATGGTCTGATCTTACCAGTGAGGGATACACTTCTGGTCTGGAGCATAGAGTCCCCATGTTGGTGATGATCAGGTCCAGTATGTTTTCCCCTCTTGTGGGAGTGGTAACAAGTTGTTCCATACCATTTAAGTTTATAAATTCTAGGAACCTTTGGGCTAGGGTGTTGGAGCTAGAGTAATGCTCCCAGTCTATGTTTGGGTAGTTGAAGTCGCCCAATATAATGGTGTTTGGAGAGACCTTCATATTTTCCAGTGTTCTCAGGAAGGCCGAGTGGGGTTCCTGGGTTTGGGAGGGTGGTCTGTAGCAGGCTATAAACTGGAAGGCAGTTTTACCCACTGTTAATTGCACATGGATAGTCTCTGATGCTTCGTGCTGTGCCACCAACCTGGAGGTGTGGGTATCTTTGACGAATATTGATACTCCCCCTCCTTTTGTGGTTCAGTCAAAGTTTTGGGGCGGAAATGCATGGTATGAGGTATAACCTGGTAGTGCTGGGGTGCTCTCGGGAGCCTTGAACCAGGATTCTGTTACTGCACAGATATCGATGTTCTCCATGCTAAGGAGAGTTTAGAGTGCGTGCATCTTGAGGTTTAGACTTCTGGCGTTGAGTAGCATTACTCTTAGTTTCTTATCCCTTGTGATACCTATAGAGGTGGGTTTGTCTTTTGAGCCTTGCCTAAAAAAGGCACTATGGGGGTAGCAAGAGCCTTAGCCAATATTCGAAAGCCCAGGGGTGACAGGTGCAAGCTGTCCCTAGCGAAGCATCGTGGCTTGTCGAGCATGTCATCCCAGGCTAACAGGCATTGGATCCCCTTTGAATGACACCAATACTTAAGCCAATTGTTGAAATTGATCATCTTGTCTTCATATTGTGGCATCATTCTTGGTGAGGGTAAGATGCTACTCAAGGTCAGGGTCATACCGGCCTGGGCTACATGCTCAGAGAGCTCCTCTATGTCTCTTTTCATGTAATCCAGGGAGGTACGTCTCAGGTCATTCACACCAGCATGGACAATGACTGAGTCATATTTGTACTTGCCTTGGAGTGACCTTGGTGCTTGTGTTATGTGGCGGATCATAGCGCCCGACAGGCAGCTCACCGTGACCTTCTCCTTGTTCAGCCTGGTGAGCGGGATGTCAGTGTGCCTGATGATAGAGTCACCTATTACAAGTGCATCAGGTGTGTTGTTTAGCCTTAAGGGTTGTGAATGTTCGGCACACTGGCTTTGTGAGCTATGTGTTGCACCTGTTTTGTTTTGGGGTAGCGGTTGCTTGGGTGTCTGCTTTGGAGGTCTCTGCTGCTTAGGTTGATTTTTATTTAGAGCCTCCGAGTATGTTTTTGTGTATTTATGTGTTTGGTTTGCTGTCATGGTAGGTCTATGTGAGACTGGAATTGTAGTGAGTGTTGTTTCCTTCTCCTCCTGACTGGTTTCGCCAGTAATGAGTTGAGAGAGTTTAGCCTCCAGTATGGCTATATGGTTGCATCTCTCACATGTGTTGGAATTTGTTGGGAGGAGGAGAGGGTTGTCTGTGTACATGAGGCAGTTGTAACATTGCCTCAAGATTCCCAGATTCACCAGCTGGACCGGAGAGGAGATTGACAACTGACCTTTGGACATGCTAAAATAGTATTGGGAATTCCTTTATAACTGAAAAAAAAAGGGCCAATGGGGAACGAGGTACTCAAGGGGATTTTGTGAGGGTGTAGTGCTTTTAATATTTTAGTGCTGACTTATATAATTGCTTTAGTGAGCAAGTGCCAGGTAACTTAAATGCAATATGTTACAGGTAACTTAAATGCAAAAATGACAAACAATAACTTTCTTTCAAGTGAAACAAGGAAATAAGTACAGTAAGCAATGCAGATATCACTAGGGATCCACAGAAGCGCTGAAAGGCCGTGTTTTAGGTGGATTTAGTATTTCAGGAAAATAACAAGCAAACAAACAACAAGCATACAAATAAAGCTAGATTCAGCAGGCCTGGATGTAGTCTATGCTACAGTAAACAAGGTGTACCAATTTCAGTAAGAAGCAGTTCAAATATGCAGGCACTATAAGCCTTTAACCAGAAATTCCCAGCTCAGAAGGGCAGAGTCCAGCCTCTCCTCCCACAAGAGTGCAGACCACGAACCCTTTTAATGTAAAATAACTGGCCTGAAGCCCAAGTGCTTAAACCAGAATTAATACACTTTTAGAATAACAGACACTGAGCCCTCAATCAGAAGTTCCCAACTTAGAAGGATGTAAGCTACCTGTCCTGCCACCACAGTGCAGGCCACAAACCTTCCTAATGTAAAACAACTGGTCTGAAGCCCAAGTGCTTAATCCAAAAGACTTAGAATGATAGCTACACTTTAATCAAGTTACTACCAAGCAGTAATAAATACAATTGAATACTTTAAAGAATGCCTGGATTAGTGCTCAAGTTATACAAACAAAGCTATATTCAGCACGCCTGGATCTAGTCTATGCTACAGCAAACAAGGTGTACCAATTTCAGTAAGAAGCAGTTTAGATATGCAGGCACTATAAGCCTTTAACCAGAAATTCCCAGCTAGAAGGGCAGAGTCCAGCCTCTCCTCCCACAAGAGTGCAGACCACAAACCCTTTTAATGTAAAATAACTGGCCTGAAGCCCAAGTGCTTAAAACAGAATTAATACACTTTTAGAATAACAGACACTGAGCCCTCAATCAGCAGTTCCCAACTTAGAAGGATGTAAGCTACCTGTCCTGCCACTACAGTGCAGACCACAAACCTTCCTAATGTAAAACAACTGGTCTGAAGCCCAAGTGCTTAAACTAAAAGGCTTAGAATGAGTTATACCAAGCAGTAATAAATATAATTGAGTACTTTTAAGATGACGGAAAAGCAAAATAAAGTAGGAAGAAACACAAATACAGTAAAAGCAGATACATTTTTTTTTTTGAGTGAGCAAATGAGATGGGCCCAGGAGTTACAGGACAGAAACAAGTGCAAATGCAGGCCTTCAAATCAGAAAGTTGAGAGAGATGTTGCTTTTGCTGATTCAACTGTGTTTGCCGTAACCTGGGCACTTGTTAACACTTTGGGCTCAATTTTTCAATAATCAATGAGTCAGGCTCCATGAACCATGTCAATAAACATGCTCACGTTCATAGGTTCATAGATTAGAACATGTGGTTTGATTATTAATACATAGCTGTCAGAACTCTCAGTTTCATCCACTGTGTTTGCCTTACACTGACCATTAACATAAAAAAGGCTACTCATATTGACTGCAAAACCTCTTAATGTTAAATGACACCATAACTCTCAACCTGTTTGTGTGAAAAATCTGGACAAAGCCAAAACAATGGGGGACAAAGGCCCAAAAATAGGGACAGATTTTAAATACTCCTCATATAAACTTAGAAATGTGATACAATAACAGGTTTTGTCTTATTATACATTTTTCTGTGGTTCCTTATTATACATTTCCTTAATGACATAAAATCAGAAATTCATGTCTGTCTCACTGCTTAGTGACTTCAATCTGTAGCGATTTGTCAGAAATCCACAATGTTTAGGAGGAACGGTCCAAAAATATGATGCAAAAATCTGAATAGTTGAGAGATCACATGCAGAACGGGGACAACTCCACACTCAACCATGTGGGCAAAAACCTAGCTACACTATATACATATATATATATATAAATATATATATATATATATATATATATATATATATATATATATGTATTTCAAAAATGACCTGTTCAGCATAACCTTGTCAAATGACACCCAAAATTGAGCAGGTAATCCCCATACTAAGCTGTGGGGGTGTTACTATACATGAAAGTCTGAAGATATAACATTAACATAAAAGAGACTAAAAAAGACCCACTGAAAAACTGACTCATTATATAAGATTAATTTATCCCCACCCTGTCACTGTTGTGTTCTTATATACCACTGTCTTTCTAGTTGCCTCCCTCTTATGTTAATTTGACCATATATCTCATTTCCTCTCTGTTTTCACTGGCTTATGTGAGTAAGCACAAAATTATCATTTTGTGAAATCACTCCCCTTCAACTATTTAAATTTATTGGTCATTCTACTGTAATCCATAGTACCGGAATACAAAAGTGATCACCCCCTTTCAATCTATCTTGCTGTTTTAAAAATAGTGACTCTCCACTAAAACTTAACTTTTTAGACAGGTAAAACTTAAGTTACCTACTTTCACATCCAACTTCTCTAGTGTACACTGCAATGTTTAGGATAAACCGTTTTTTTTCATCTTACCTTTAAGCATCCCTGTGACTACCACTTGCTCTAATACCTGCTGGAAAGTAATAGGAAGCCTTAAACTGATACAAGCACTCAACTGTCCTTATTAATAAGGATAAATTAATCATAGGCACTAAACAGCCTATAATTGCAAAGTACCTTGCTAAGGTAAGGGAAAACAGCTCCTGTACTTTTCAGAAAAAAAGCACCAAACCAGGCATGTCCAAGGGTCAGCTTCCGGTGATTTCTCCTGTCCACCTGGTGAATCTGGGCATACTGGGGCAATGGAGCAATTGCCTCATGTACAAAGACAACCCTCTCCTCCTACCACCCAACACTACAACCTGTGAGAGATGCTCTTACATAGCCAAACTGGAAGCAAAGCTCTCTCCACCCAAGATTGTGCTAGACAGTCAAGAGGAGAAGGTTAACACCCGCACTACACCTCAAGCAACACATAGCCCTTCTAAACTCACACCACCCAACACCCACACATAGCAACACTAAATCCACGTATGCAGAGGCCCTTAACTGTAACCTGCCCAAGCAACAAGGACCTTTGAAGCTGAAATGCAAACAAACACCAATCACAACCAAAGTGTCACATAGCTCACAACACCGATGTGCCACCCAGCAACAGCCCCTAAGGCAAGACACTGTACCTAAAACTTTAGTCATAGTTGACTCTATAGTCAGGCACACTGATGTCCCACTCACCAGGCTGAACAAGGGAGAAAATTACAGTGAGCTGCCTGTCGGGTGCCAGGATCTGCCACATAACTCATGTACTCAATTCACTCCACAACAAGTACAAATATGACTCTGTCATTGTCCATGTTGGAGTGAATGACTTGAGACGTACCTCCCTGGACTACATGAAAAGAGACATGGAAGAGCTCTCTGATCATGTGGCCCAGGCAGGTATAAACCTAGGCCTAAGTAGCATCCTGCCTTCGCCCAGAATGATACCACAATATAAGGACAAAATGATTGATTTCAACAATTGGCTAAGCTTCTGCTGTCATTCAAAGGGGATCCAGTATCTCTCTGCCTGGGACGACATGATCGACAGACCACAATGCTTTGCCAGAAATGGTCTGCACCTGTCACCCCTAGGATTCAGGTTACTGGCTAAGGCTCTTGCCACCCCTATAGTGCCTTTTCTAGGCAAAGTTCAAAGGGCAAAACCACCACCGTAACAGGTACAAGCATGCAAACTTTGAAGGTAATGCTACTCAAAGCTAGAAGTCTAAACCTCAAAATGCACTCTCTCGAGGCACTCCTAAAAATGGAGAACATCGATATCTGTGCAGTAACTGAGACCTGGTTCAAGGCTCCAGAGAGCACCCCTGCAATACCAGGCTACAACTCGTACCACACTTTTCGGCCACCAAACCTGGATCGAAACACTAAAGGTGGAGGAGTGTCCATATTCACCAAGGATATTCACACCACCAGGTTAGTTGCCCAACACAATGTGTCTGAAATTCTCCAGGTAAAACTAACACTTGGCAGGACTGCAATCCAAATTGTAGCTTGCTACGGATCCCCACCATGCCCCAAGATTCTCACTACACCTTTCTAATCATACTGGAAAATATTAATATACAACCAAACACCATAATACTGGGTGATTTCAACTACCCTACCATTAACTGGGAAAACTACTTGTGTACCAACACCTTTGCCCGATGGTTCTTGGAATTCATAAATTCCAATGCCCTGGAACAGCTAATCCATAGTCCCACCAGGGGCTCCAATATCCTAGACCTGGTCATTACCAACATGGGAAATCAATGCTCCACACCTATGGTCATCCCCTTGTTGGTCAGGTCAGACCATAAGCTAATCACCCTTAATATCCACATCCCAGCCCCCCCCCCCCCCACAGTAAGGAAACCTCCATAAAAAACTTCTCCAAAGCCACCTTCATGCTACTCAAGTCAGAAGTTGCAAACTTCATGACACACATGCAAATGGGAACTGAAAGTTCGACTGCTGAGTTCTACACTAAGCCACTGTACGAGCACATCCACTCATGCATGAATGGTGCCATCCCAAATAGAACCAAGATGCTCTCCTCCAAAAAAAGGAAGCCAAACTGGTGATCCCCTGCCATAAACAAACTTTACAACAAAAGGAAGAAACTGTTGCAGAAAAGAGGAAAATCCCAGGATGCAAAAAAACTCCCTAACCAGCCTCAGTAAGAAGCTGAGATCCCTCATAAAATCCTAAAAATAAAATTGCCAAAGATTCCAAAGACAACCACAAGGCATTCTATAACTATGTCAAGAATCTAAATGGCAATACTCAAATCTGGTCTGAGCTACAACAGAATGGCATTAAATATACTGATCCCAAGGATATTGCCAATATCCTGGCAGATTGATTCACTGCCAACTTCAACCCCCTCTCACCCCCTAAATGACCCGTCTCAATACTGGAAGATTGCCAAATTCCGGTAATAACAGCCACAGAGGTAAAAAACGCACTCTCCAAAGCTAAGAATACAGCATCCATGGGACCAGATGACATCCCGGGCTGTGTACTACATGAACTACAAAATAAACTGGCACCTCACCTAAGTGTCATGTTTAATCATACCCTCACCTCAGGCTTCGTGCCCACTGAGTGGCGCAGAGCTACAGTTATCCCACTCCACAAGGGGGGATCCACCTTGGATCCTGGGAACTACTGCCCCATCAGTCTGACGAGCCTGATCTGCAGGGCCATGGAACGTATTATCATGGAACTTATAAACAAAGACACTGGCAACCTTAAAACACTGGACCCCACCCAATTTGGGTTTCTGAAGGGCCGATCTTGTCTCCTGAACCTGACTGACTTCTTCGAATCAGTCTCCAGAGCTGTGGACGAGGGTAAGGCAGTCCACACAGTCTATCTGGACGTCGCCAAGGCCTTTGACACCATCCTGGCATCACAGATAAACTTACTAAGCTGGGCATTAATACCTACGTCAATCGATGGGTTGCCAACTGGCTTACTGACAGAACCCACACTGTAAAAGTAGCTGACTCCAAATAAAGCTCCAGACAAGTGACAAGTGGAGTACCTCAGGGTTCAGTCCTGGGACCTCTCTTGTTTGGCATCTACTTCTCTGAAGTACAGGCCAACAACACTAAGGGACTCTGGCTAACAAAGTTCACAGATGACTGCAAACTGGGAGCCATTATTGAATCCCCAAATGATGTGGATAGTCTACAAAAGACCTTACAGAAACAGATGCTTGGTGCCACAGCCATTGGCTCAAGCTCAATGCCATGAAATGTATATTTATCCCCTTTGGGAAAAAACATGTACTCGTGAATTACCACATAGGTGGCAGTACACTAAACGCAGAAAGTGTGATAAGTGTCTTAGGGACACAGGTGGACAGTGGTCTCACCTTCAATAACCACATCACCACAACAGTCAGGAAATCCTTTTATGTGGCACACCTCATCACTAAGGGCTTTTCATCCAGAAAAAAGGAGGTCATTGTCCCACTGTACTCATCCCTCATTAGACCCATTATAGAATACAACGCCTCATTTCGTATGTACCTCTCAAGACATCTGCAACAACTGGAAAGGCCGCAGAAATGCATCACTAAAAGAATCACAGGCCTAAAGCAGATGCCCTACGCTGACCGCCTTAAAAAACTCCAGCTATACTCTGTCGCATATCGTCTACTCAGAGACGATCTCCGCTTAACATACAAGGCCATGTTAAACCCAGATCTGTTGGACATGCTACACTTAAAAAGAAATCTCAATCCCTCAGAGCCACACACTCCAGGGATCTAAACCTTGTCATCACAATAAACAAAACATGCTGGAGGGATAGGTTCCTGACCCAGAGACTCCCCATTCTCTGGAACAGACTGCCCATACATGTCAAGCTGAACGCCTCTTTGGCCCTCTTCAAAAGGAACCTTGATGATTGGATAGGAGGAAAGGAAATTCAACCCCGAGGATCACGTCAGTCGCCCTGCTAGACAGGGATCCAACGAAGTAAATAGTGTGGGAAGAAATAGCCAGGGAATTGTTATGGCTAGGTTTGTATAGGCCCTACGGCAGACAGCCTATTATCAACCTATGAACCTATTATGCTTATGATTGCTATACGGTATGTATTGCTTATCTCTATGTTTTGATATTGACAAAAATACTTAGCTGTTATGCAGTTGTTGGAGCTTTTTGCCCTGAGCCACTGCTGACAAGGGGTATTACTGCATATAACCAGTCAGAATTTCCTGGTTAACAAATGCTACTACATAAATGATAAAATGAATACTGTACACTGACCATTAACAGAGGAGACTCAGGTAGAAAAATTCCAAAAATGTTACACAGGCATGATAAACAAAGAATAAAGACATTTGCAAAGCAGCATACAATATTTATATATTGGAGCCTAACAATATGGTGATGTGAACAAATATTAACATGGAAATCATCGAACACAAATGGTCAAAGCAAAACACACAGATCCACAAAGGACTGAACCACAATGCAACACAAAACCAGGGCTTTTGTAGGAAGACAAGTCCCTGCTAATTATATATACTAACACCAAGATCATACTACATGGGGGGAGGGGGTACAAACTCCCCAGTCCCCTGCGATCACAGTGTGAGAAAACTAGTAAGATTTGGCAATCAGATTTTCTATCAGCTCTACCAGCTTTCTCACCCTTCGACAACAGATCAATATCAAGAGAAACCTATGCATCCATACATAAAGATACACATATTTAAAGAATACACAATCAGCAAATAGAATATGAGGCTGACAGCATGAGTCATATGATGCAGATTTTTTTAATATAAACTAAATTTTTTAACTTATTGAGACATGCCTGAAAAAGTTTTTTGCGAAAGTGTTTTAACTAGCGTTGAATAGTGGTACTGCTATGGTTCCAGTGGACTTCTGTCTTTTTTTGGATTTTGTTTGCTGAACTAAACCAATTTATCGCCATAACTGTATTGCTTTTGTGAAATAGTTCTTGTTTAAAAGTGTCAGTGGCACAACATGTAGCAAACCCACTTTTGGTGCTAGAGGCTGTGGGTTCCAATCCTACTCCAGGTACATCAAGTACTGACACTGCAGCGCAGTATAATGGGGGGGGGGGTGCTGCAGTACTTAGTGTGTTGTCCTTCAGATGACACAGGCCCCATCTGCTTGAGTCAGTGGTAACTAAAGGGGATATAAAAGATCCCACAGCACCTATCGAAAAGAGTAGGGGAAGCCCCCTGATGCCCTGACAAACTTCCCCTAGTAGTAGAAATACCAACCTTGGGTCTCCCCTGAGAAGAGGCTCTAGCCTAGTGGGACTAATTCAGTCAACAAAGGATGGATGGATGAATGAATGGATAGATGGATAGGTAGAGAGACAGACAGACAGAAAAGTAAAATAAAATAAAATAAACTTTAGCAGCAGTCTGTAGTCTTCATCCAAGCGGACAAGAATGTCAAAACTCGCTTGGAGAAGGGTTAAAGGAAGATGGGTGATTAATTCTTGCAAAGAGGGAGAACAGTAGTGCTCAGTAGCTTGAGGAAGAAATCCTGTGGGGAAAACCTATTTTTGTATTACAGGTAGATGAATAACTGTTACCTAATGCAGCAGAGAGGAAAGTAACCTGTTCCTACTGACTATACACTAGGTCAAAGCCTCTGGACATATCAAGAGATACTGTACTTGCTATGTCAAGTCTCTGATATGGGTAGAAGATAATTATCAATCAATATGGCTGTGACTTGCTTCCATGTTGTGAGCAGCTCTAAAGCCATGCAAAACATGAGAAGAATTAAGTATGCACACATTTTTTCTTTTACAGTTGCCAGTGTCCTGAGAAAGCTGTCTGACCTACAATGCTCAGTTAGTTATGCACAGTACTGATATGAGGTGCCATTTTACACTTTTGATTATAATGGGGTAAGGTGGAAGGCAGTGTGAGGGCCTACAACTAATAACAGGAGTTCTTCAGCAGACAAAGCTCCATGGCACAGTCTTGGCAAGCATACACCTAGCTACAGTAGCTTTAGTGTGTTGTAGAACAAAAGATGGATATGTGTTAGTGTCTGATCATCTGCATGTAAGATGTGCAAAAAATACTGGCAGTTTCACATTGGGTATTTAGGGAGCAAGGGTTTAAAGGATATTTGTTTTTACCTACCATACCATACACTAGATTGCAAAATGTAGAAGGGTTAGAGAAACAGCTGTTCTGTGGTGTTAGTGACTACAATTTTTTTTAGCAAGTTGAAGCCGTTTCTGACAAAAGGAATGTCTTTGTTCATATTACTTTATTTCTACTTTTAGTTTTAACTTTTTTCCCCACATCTGTTATTAGATTTGTAGTCTTCAAGCTGAGCCAAAGTCATTCATTAACCTCTTTGACAGAGCTGATTAGCCAGGACAGTGTCTTGTCAGTTGTTTTTATGTACTCTCTCAGGGAAGTGTTTATTTAACAAACCTAATAGTACATCTGTGAAATCTTTAACTACAATGGAGTGCAGCTAATATGTAACAGACTGTATGGGAAATTTTTTAAAACCATTTTCAGCTATGCAGACAAGGGGTATGTGAGCTTCTAAGTCATTTTGTACTGGTGAGCGATCTCCAAGGACATTAATGAGTGCAGACGTGAGAACTGGCTAGGAAACTTTGTTAAACTAAGCGCATTCTTCATACTGTCAGCTCAAGTACATTTCTGAATAAGTTAGAGCATATGTCTCAGCCATCCCTTATTTTGACTCAAATTTTAGTCCTTTCCCTCTTAATCCCTCCTAAAAATTGGTGACCTTTGGAGAAAAGGTGGTCAATTATACTTAATAAATAATGATAATAACTGAAGTTATACCCTTCTTTTACTTCAAAAATGGATATTAATTCACATTTTCTTGTCCTGACAGTGCCTCTGGTTAACAGTACTAATATTTTAAAAGTGTCCCTGATTGGTTGAGAGGAGAGCTACATGTTAGAGTAACAAGGTGTTAAGCAGTCATTAATGCAATCATTACTGGTTTTCAAAGGAATATTAAAATCACAGCGAAAGATTAGTTAATTACTGTATGTTCTTCAAACAATGAAAGTGTGGAAATGGTTAAATGGTGTATTTTGCGGAGTTTCAGGTAGACAGAAGCTAAGTGAGATGATTTCTGCTATGTGCATTTTAACAAAACTTAACTACTCGTGCTAAAATTATTACCATCAGAGTGGATACGAGTAGATCACACTGAAGAAATGATGTTAAGTTGTCAATCTCGCCTTCATTCTTGCTGGATGGGTTCGGAGCCGACCTCGGCTCCGACTCGGCCACTCTAAAAGCTCGAGAGTTGGTTCCACCGGCTCGAGGCTCCCCTTATATCCCACAATGCTAGGCGGTATTACCTCAGATCTCGTTTGCCGCTACAGCTATCGAGACGTGTTGCTTCACCGGCTTCAGGTTAGTGTAGGAAATAGTTTTAAAAAAGTTCAAAAACCCTTTAAAATTAGTTTTCTAATCAGTTTCCCCTTAGTTTAAAGGTCTTATCCCTTCCTCCTTGTTATTCCTCCTTGTTTTTACCAGAAGAACTTATAGTTCTTCCCTTAGGCCTTCGGGCCCTCCCATTCCCTTGGAGTGTGTGTGTTTTTCTGTAGGGACTCTTATTAATCTAGAGTAATTTTATTTAATTTAACTTATTTTTATTTTGTGTATAGTGTAACCGGTGTGTTTGTGTTGTGTTTGGTTGCACTTGTTCCTTGTAATGTCCAAGGATTCGAAGGTCTCAGGCTTCAAGAAGTGTGACTCGTGCTGTCAGAAAATGTCTCTGACAGACGGTCACACTTCTTGTGTGTACTGCCTGGGACCTTTACACCTGCAGGACTCTTGTGCTGTATGCCATGGCTTCAGCCCCAGAGTCCTGCAGGAAAGAAAAAATAAACTCATTTTAAGAGGTTTGCTTAAGCCTGAGGGTTCCCTTACTGCTACTTCGGGCAAACCCTCTAAGGCTTCTAGGTCCTCGACTCCAGCTTCTGAGTCAAGGCCTAAGGCTTCGAAACCTCCTGCTACATCGGCTCTGGCTGGAGCCGATGAGTCTCAGACTGCAGCTTCTGTGGTTTCCTCGGCTCCGGCTGGAGCCGAGGCATTGGAAATTCCTGTGTCGGCTCCGATCAGACCATCGGAGCCGACATCTAGAAAGAGGTCTAGGTCACCGTTCCTTGGCTCCGTTCATTCGGCTCCAGCGTCTCCCTTGCTGTCTGAACGGAGCCACAGATCTCACTCCTCTAGGTCATCGAGGCTTTCGGATCATGACCTTCAGAGGGTAGTGAGTCGACTTCTTAAGTCCGAGGCACTGGCCCAAATGCTTCAGAGCCCGACTCATCAGTCGATGCTTGACCCTGTCCCTCAAAATGTTCCTCCTCCAACTCCTTTGAGCTCGGAGCCGGGGCGTTTCGGAACCGAGACTGTGGTAGCGTCGGAGCAGATACAATTATCTTCGGCTCTGTCGTCGGCTCCGATTTCTTCCTTGGAAGAATCTCGGTGCCGGACTTCCCTCGTCGGCTCCGAGGGGGTGAGTGGCATTGGACCCTTGTCCGACCCCGCTCTCCCTCTCGGTGCCTCGGCGCTGGTGAGTTCGGCTCCGACATCGGCCTCGGAGCCATCACTGTCGGTGCCGAGGGGGGTTCTCAGCTTTTCGGAGCGGGGACCTCTGGCTCTGCCTGACAGGGGTGCGTTCGAGGTCATGCGGAGTGTGTTGGAACCTGGTTCAACTCCTCAGTCGGCTCCGTCCGCTCCTCCCTCTTCGGTGCCTCAGGTTATGTCTACTCACTCCCTCATCCCAGACCGCAGAGAGCCAGCTCCTCAAGAATCCCCTGTGGGGATCTCATCCTCTTCCGAGGCTTCTCCTGAATTGGCAGGGGAGCCCCTAGGAAGAGAAAGTGTAAGAGGAAGCACATAGACTCACCTGAGTCTGTCACCTCTGACACAGATTTAGAGGATTCCGAGGGTTCCCCCCGTTCCCCTTCTGAAGATGTCTCCTTTGCAGACATTCTAGAAATCCTGAAACAGAGGGGAAATTGGCCAGCCCTTAACCCTTCGGAGGATGAATCTGTGTATCTTGAGGCGTTTGGCTCTCGCCCTTCCACCTCCTGTGTGTCCCCCCCCTCATGCAGGTGGTAGCAAAAAAGGCTTGGACGGCTCCTGACTCAGTGGACCCCACCCCCAGGAGACCTTCGAAGTTTATCACAGCACCAGCAGATAAACAATTTCTGACCAAGGGAGTTTCTGTGGATGCTATGGTGGTAGCTGCTGCCACTAAGAAGGAACTAGCTGATCCTTCGGTGCCTGTCCATCCTCCTAACAAGGAATCTAGGTCTATGGACAGGTACGGGAAGTGGATGTTTTCGTCAGCGACCTTTGCTATGCGTTAAGCTGAACTACCTATGCCATTTCACTCGTCTTCAAAGAGATTTGATCAAGGAAGCGAGTGACATGTTGAAGGATCCTACAGCTGCGGGTTTTCAGAACAAGATGAACACTCAGCTGGCTACCCTAAATTCTATAGCTAACTCCTCCATGCCTCCTTTCATATGCGGCTGATGGAGCGAGCAGAGCCGCAGGGACAGGTGTGGCCTTACGCGGCATGCCTGGATGCGGCTATGCAATTTTGTGGACCCCTTTAAAGCGTCTTTCACTAATTCCCTGTTTGATGGATCATCTCTCTTTGGTCCTCAAGTGAAAGAAACCTTGACGAGGTGCGAGACGGATGGCAAAACTCTTTCTGCCGTCGGAGTCTGTTTTTCTACTCCTTCTAGGCCTTACCCCAAAGGCCAGAAAAGTGGGAAAATGTGGTTCCGCAAACAATCTCAAGGGACTTTGCCTGACGCACAGAGTCGGTTCCCCTCCAGAGGCAGAGGGGGGAACAATAATGGTAGACGTCGCCCTAGAGGCAGGGGGGGTCCGCAGAACCAGGGCAATCGAGAAACCTTTTCCGATAAGCCCTTTCAGCATCCCTGAGGTGTTGCCCGACTGTCCACCTTCGGAGGCAGTCGGGGGAAGATTGTCACTGTACCCAGAAGCCTGGCGATCCCTAACTCAAGACAAGTGGGTACAGTCCATCATTTCTGAAGGCTATTCCATTCCGTTCTTTCGTATTCCAAATCAATCAAAAAAATCCCTTCCAGATGTTCCACCCACTCAAAGGGATCAAGCAGCGTTGGAAATTTCAAAGTTGCTTGCAAAAAGAGCCATTCAGCCAGTGCCAGCAGACCAGCAAGGATCCGGAATCTACTCCAAATTCTTTTTGGTTCCAAAGAAAACAGGGGACTGGAGACCCATTTTGGATCTCAGTATCTTGAACAAGTCGGTCAAGAAAACAAGATTTCGGATGGTCACGCTACAATCCATCCTACCCCTTTTGGGAAAGGAAAACTGTACTGAAGAAATTGCTTGAAACCACCACGAAATGAATCAAACAGCATTTAATAACAAAAGTAAAATGGGAACAAGCGCTTTCACGCAATAAAATTGCGCTTCATCAGGTTACAATCTCACAAAAACTTCCATTACCTTTTATAGTAATTCATTAAGCACAATTATTCAATTAATTCATTCAGAAATCACATTCTTAAAATTACATCAAAATATCATATTTGACAACTAACATTCCACTTTAAAACCAAATTTCTTATTAATATTACTTATACATTCCAGCAATACCCATCGTTCAGAATTTAATCGAAGGACTTATATCAAAAATGCATGAAGTTTCCATAATTGCTAGCAATAGGCCTCATTAACTATGATTGAGGAAATAATGCCCATATTTAGAGAGAAAATAATTTAGGGTATGTCTTTACTTATCAGTCATATTACCAAGTTAAAGCACCAGCCTCATTAGGTTGCATTTAGTTCATGATCACGGAAACATAAAGTGTAAATATAACAAACCAGGACATAGACAAACATATCCTAACTAAAACATAATAAAATCAATCATTGCTAATAATAAAATCAAAAAGTAAAAATGTAGGAATAACCATTATAAAAACGGCATTCCACAAAACATTTGCATATGCCTTTAGCATTGCATAAAGATCAGTTAATACAAAACGGCTTGTTATTGCAAAATGGCTTGTTATTTAAGGGCACTCTTGCAAAGCGAACAAGCCAAAGATCAAGCACCATCATATGCGCCATATGGATCGCATAGCCAATTCAAAGGCGCCACTTGCCACGTCCACCAAGGCTATGGCATGAGTCATAACAAAAAATGAACAGAAGCCAATGCGGAGCAGAAACGCTACGCAAGGAATGAGAACAGGGCAACAAATGCAACCAAGTCCATCTGCATATACTCCTAGCACAGCGTCATGCTTTTCACAAAACTCCGTTTCTCCTCCAGGAGAGCACCATCTGTCAACCAAAACAAACCAAACTAAAGCCCTGAACAATCCAGTCATCAAAAATTGGAATTCAATATGTACAGAGCCAACCAAAAATATGAAATACAGAATTAGATAAAAATAGAGCAATGACTAACTAAATCTATGGAATTTAAAAACAATCATGTGCTTGTATATTATCATGATGAATAAGATACAGAAAATATTAATACATTTTTAGTCACAAAAAAAACATCTACATAAAAAAGACATCTACATAAAAATGACATCTACATAAAAAATACATCTACATAAAAGATGATTACCCACATCAAATGCCATTATCAATTTATGCCATTAAAGGCACACTAGCTAATTAGTCAAAACAAGGACTGATTTCATGGTCACAATAATTGTATGTAAAGTCATCAATAATGCAACAGATACAAGGAATACAAAAAATGTAAAAATGCAAGAATACAAGAGATGCAAAAATGCAAAAAATGCATGAGGGTTCCTTCTCAACTCAATACGTATGATTAAGGCATTACACCAATACCCTTATTTAGATAGGGAAACCAAGTTCATAAAGTTCACAAAAATCATAAGACATTCAAAATCTAAATAGTTCCTTGTATTACAAATGGGCCAACCAAACATTCAAACTATTGTCCAAATAGGTCGTAATATGTAACAACATATTGCAGCAAAAAATTTTGCTATAAAACAATACAATATGCACATAGACGTTGATAAGTAGAAAAAATAGAAAAAATATAATAATACTTAATATTTACAGTTTTCATCATAATGAATATTGCAATCCAAATCCTTAAATATTATAGAGGAATACAGATTACAAAACTGCAATAGTAATATATACATTTATAAGTTGGTACTCAGATTAAATATAACAAAGTGGATCATTTAGCTGGGTCCTGACAGGGCTGGTCGAAGATTGACAACGGTATTCAAACCTGGTAATATGTGAGCTTTAAGTCTTAGGATCCACCTTAATTCAAAGGTTTCCAAGGTGTTCATATGGTCACCCTCCCTCATGTTGGGATCTACTATCTGTAGTACCTGAAATACAAAACTGTGTTTAGGGTGGGTACTGCAATGTAGAGCCAATGCATTATTAAGGTTACTCCTTCTGATATTGTAGACGTGATCGTATATTCGATCCCTTAGTCTCCGTGAGGTCAACCCCACATAATAGCCATCACAGAGGGTGCATGTAGCTAAATAAACTACATTTTTAGTATTGCAATTTGCATAAAACATGGATAGCGTACTTACTCCCGCACCAGGGGGTGTAAATCCACATTTTTTGGTAATGTAACCACAGAAAGAACATTTCCCACATGGGAAGGTGCCTGTTTTTATCTGGGATCTAACATCAATGGGTGTAGTAACTAACTTCTCCTTACATAAAAGTCTTTTTAAGTTCATACAATTCATAAATCTAAATACCGGTTTTTCACTAACAACTTCTAAAACAGACGTATCCGAGAGTAGAATCTTCCAATTACCCCTCACTATATCAGTCAGGTATTGCACATCACCAGTAAATTTTATATCATAAGGTAAAGTATTGATATTCTTAATAGGTCTATGATAGTTAAAGGATTTTTTAATCTGGGGTATGGTATTATCGAATATGGATTCATTCACTTCATCAATCAACTTCAGAGGATAACCCCTATCCATGAAATGTTCCCTCTGAGTATCAAGTAAAATAAGTGCATCCAATTTATCACTACAGATTTTATCTATCCTGCTCATCTGATTCTTTATTATGTTGCGAAAAATGTGTCGCGGATGTAAGCTGTCATAGTGGAGGATCCCATTCCTCCAGCAGGATTTCCTATAAAGTGTCGTCACTAGCTCACATTGATTATCTTTCTTAATGGTGATGTCCAGAAAGTTTGCACTATGGTAAGAAAAATCATGACTAAATTTAAAAAACGAAGTAACACTATTCATATAGCTGATAAACGAAATGAGGCTAGCTTCATCCCCATTCCATAACATTAAAATGTCGTCTACGAAACGTCTGTATAGTACGACATTTGCAAATCTGAGATCATTAAAAATGTGCTCCTTTTCCCATTCCAGTACGACAAGATTAGCATATGCATTGGCACAGGGGGTGCCCATTGCAACCCCCCATGTTTGTGCATATACCATGCTGTCGTAGAGGAAAACATTGTTATTTAGGACTAAGTCCAATAGACAACATACATTCATAATTTCGCCATTTTCAATACCCAGTTGCGTCATATGAGTTCTTATGGCATTTAAGCCATACTCATTGGGAATGTTGGTAAAAAGGCTCTCAATGTCTAGGGTTACTAATAAAGTTTTGTCTGTTACTTTATCTGTTATCATGTTCAACTTCAAGTCATCCAACAGCTTAAAGGAATCAAGAAGGATCGTAGGTACTTGCTTCACTAATATTCCTAATTTAGTTTGTACATATAATGATGCGTTATAGGTTACCCAATGGTCACCTGACACAATGGGACGCAAAGGTGGTGGATGCTTATCCTTGTGCAGCTTCGGCAAGCCTTTAATAATGGGAATCAAGGGAAGTTCTATCAGTAAAAAATCATATAGGGGCTTGTCGATGGATCTAGTCATTAGCATATCATATAGTGTATCATGAACATACTGCGTCAATGATACTATTTGTGATTTATCAATCTTCTTATACGCAGCATCATTGTTTAACATGTTAAGCATTAGTTCATGGTAAAAGACTGCATCCATAGCTACAATCCCCCCTCCCTTATCTGCTGGCTTGAATACAAGTTTGGGATCATTACACAATGCTTTTAACTCAAGGGTTTCTTCCATATTAAGATTTACAAAAATATTCTTTTTCTCAGGGTTATCATAGTAATGATAGAAGTCCCGTTCACAAGTTTTCAAAAAGCAATCAACAGTATGTATGAGTGGGGGCATAAAAGTACTTTTTCTTCTACAAGCAAAATTATTCGCATGATTGTTCATGGAATCATGTGAATTATCTTTAAATAACATCTTAAGAGAAAGTTTCCTACAGAACTTGCGCAACCCTATCAAGGTATCAGAAATATTACTATGTTGAGAGGGAATAAATGACATACCCTTGTTCAGAACATTCATTGCATTCATCGAAAAAGTCCTAGATGACAAATTAAAAAATAAACAGTTCGAACTTTTGTTCTTTTTCTCTGCTCCGGTGCGTCCCCTGGCAGTTTTCAGACAGTTCAGACTTTCATTCTTCTTCTGTCACCTCTGACACAGATTTAGAGGATTCCGAGGGTTCCCCCCGTTCCCCTTCTGAAGATGTCTCCTTTGCAGACATTCTAGAAATCCTGAAACAGAGGGGAAATTGGCCAGCCCTTAACCCTTCGGAGGATGAATCTGTGTATCTTGAGGCGTTTGGCTCTCGCCCTTCCACCTCCTGTGTGTCCCCCCCCTCATGCAGGTGGTAGCAAAAAAGGCTTGGACGGCTCCTGACTCAGTGGACCCCAGAAGTTTATCACAGCACCAGCAGATAAACAATTTCTGACCAAGGGAGTTTCTGTGGATGCTATGGTGGTAGCTGCTGCCACTAAGAAGGAACTAGCTGATCCTTCGGTGCCTGTCCATCCTCCTAACAAGGAATCTAGGTCTATGGACAGGTACGGGAAGCGGATGTTTTCGTCAGCGACCTTTGCTATGCGTTCGCTGAACTACCTATGCCATTTCACTCGTCTTCAAAGAGATTTGATCAAGGAAGCGAGTGACATGTTGAAGGATCCTACAGCTGCGGGTTTTCAGAACAAGATGAACACTCAGCTGGCTACCCTAAATTCTATAGCTAACTCCTCCATGCGCCTCCTTTCATATGCGGCTGATGGAGCGAGCAGAGCCGCAGGGACAGGTGTGGCCTTACGCCGGCATGCCTGGATGCGGCTATGCAATTTTGCGGACCCCTTTAAAACGTCTTTCACTAATTCCCCGTTTGATGGATCATCTCTCTTTGGTCCTCAAGTGAAAGAAACCTTGACGAGGTGCGAGACGGATGGCAAAACTCTTTCTGCCGTCGGAGTCCGTTTTTCTACTCCTTCTAGGCCTTACCCCAAAGGCCAGAAAAGTGGGAAAATGTGGTTCCGCAAACAATCTCAAGGGACTTTGCCTGACGCACAGAGTCGGTTCCCCTCCAGAGGCAGAGGGGGGAACAATAATGGTAGACAAGTGGGTACAGTCCATCATTTCCGAAGGCTATTCCATTCCGTTCTTTCGTATTCCAAATCAATCAAAAAAATCCCTTCCAGATGTTCCACCCACTCAAAGGGATCAAGCAGCGTTGGAAATTTCAAAGTTGCTTGCAAAAAGAGCCATTCAGCCAGTGCCAGCAGACCAGCAAGGATCCGGAATCTACTCCAAATTCTTTTTGGTTCCAAAGAAAACAGGGGACTGGAGACCCATTTTGGATCTCAGTATCTTGAACAAGTCGGTCAAGAAAACAAGATTTCGGATGGTCACGCTACAATCCATCCTACCCCTTTTGGGAAAGGAAAACTGGATGTGCTCTATAGACCTCCAGGATGCGTACTATCATATAAAATGAACAGGCGCTCCAGGAGATTTCTACGCTTCGGCTGGGAACCAGTCACTTTCAATTCAGAGCCCTGCCCTTTGGTCTCACCACTGCCCCGGTGTTTACCAAATGCATGGCAGTGGTAGCTTCTCACCTGAGACGTCAAGGATTCCAGGTGTTTCCATATTTGGACGACTGGCTCCTCACAGCTCCTACCAAGCATCTTCTGTTAATGGCCAGAGACTACACCTTTCGCATTTGTCAAAAGTTAGGCATCTCAATAAATTGCGAAAAGTCTGTTTTGTCGCCTTGTCGTGCTATTACCTTCATAGGTGCAAATCTAGACACAGTCAACATGTCTGCGAGACTAACAGACCAAAGAATAGCAGACATACGCAAACTGGTCTCCCTTCTCTTCCACAGCAACAGAGTCAAAGCCAGATTAGTTCTGAAAGTACTGGGGATTATGGCGGCTGCTATCCCTCTACTTCTATTAGCCAGATTCCACATGAGAATCCTTCAATGGATGCTCTTCACACAATGGTCGTACCAGCAACTTCCGATGTCCCACACCATTATGATTACGCAAGCATGCAAGAATCATCTTCTTTGGTGGATTTCTTCCCCTCAGCTCTTCCTGGGAAGACCCTTTGTTCCTTCCCCTCCGGTTGCTACTCTGACAACGGACGCCTCCCTGATCGGGTGGGGGGGGCATTATCAGGGCAGAACAGTCCAGGGCATATGGCAACCAGACGAATGCCACTTGCATATAAATGTTCTAGAGATGAGAGCAGTGCTTTTAGCGTTGCAAGCCCTTCAAGACTCTCTTCCTTTGGGAACGATAGCAATCCAGACGGACAATATGTCTGTAGTGTGGTATATCAACAAACAAGGCGGAACCAGGTCCTATCCCCTATGTCGAGAAGCACTCAGACTGTGGCAATGGGCGATTTCTTCTCAGCGGTTTCTGATAGCAACGCATATCCCCGGGAAGTCCAATCTAATCGCGGACAAATTGAGCAGAGCTATACTCATGCCTCACGAGTGGTCTCTGAAAGATTCTATTCTGGAGAAAATTTTTCTCAAGTGGGGTCAGCCTTGCTGCGACCTTTTTGCTACTCCCCAAAACAGAAAGTGCAGAGATTATTTCACCGTATTCCCGTTACCAGGCCAGCCCAGCAGAGACGCTCTAGTCCAGGTTTGGCCCCGGGGACTTCTGTATGCATTTCCTCCCTTCCCACTAATCTCTCAAGTGATACAGAAAGCGATCGCTCAGAAGGCCTCATTGATCCTCATTGCTCCTTACTGGCCTCGACAGGTTTGGTTCCCCTTTCTACATCAATTTCTGTTGGAGCAACCTTGGCATCTGGACCTAGTTCCAGATCTTTTGATCCATCAATCGGGTCAGTTACATCGCTCCCTCCCCTCTCTGAACCTCACTGCTTGGTTCCTCCAATTCCAACCTTAGCCAGGCTTCCTCAAATATCTCACTCTGTTCGAGATATTTTGATAGCTTCCATAAATCTTCCACTCGGAAGATTTATCTTAGTAAGTGGAAACGTTTTGCCTATTGGGTTCAAGGAAGGGACATAGATCCTTTCACTGCTTCCATCCAAATAGTCCTTGATTTTCTAGCTGAACTCTTCCATGCAGGTTCATCTCCTTCTACTCTTAAAGTTCAATTGGCAGCTATTTCTAACTTTCATGTGGGCATCTCAGATTCTGCCATCATGTCTCACAAGCTTTGCAAAGCTTTTTTGAAGGGAGTTTTTCTTCTCAGACCTCCTATAAGAAATCCTCCTCCTTCTTGGGACCTTAATTTAGTTATCACATCTTTGATTCTTCCCCCTTTCGAACCTGCAGCTTCCTGTTCATTGAAATTGCTATCCTGGAAGACTCTCTTTCTGGTAGCCATTACTTCAGCTAGAAGGGTCTCAGAACTTCATGCACTCAGTAGTCGACCACCGTATCTATTGTTTCATAAAGACAGGGTGTCCTTACGAACCAATCCATCCTTTTTACCTAAAGTAGCCTCTGCGTCTAACCTAAATCAAAGCATTGACCTCCCTGTGTTTTTTCCTAACTTTTCTAACAGGTCTGAACAAAAGTTGCATTGGCTAGATGTTCATCGTCAGTTAAGGTATTATTTGGATAGAACCAAACAGATCAGGAAAACTGACCAGTTGTTTGTCTCTTATGCAGAAGGCAGAAAGGGACTTTCAGTTTCGAAGGTATCACTCTCCAGATGGCTAACATCTCTGATTTCCTTTGCTTATGTAATTAGACACCAAAAGCTGCCTATCAAACCTAAGGCTCATTCCACCAGAGCTTTGGCTACTTCTATAGCCTTCCAAGACAGGCTGCCTATTGACACCATTTGTGCAGCGGCTACTTGGGCTACTCCTCACACTTTCATTTCTCATTATAAGTTGGATTTAGCTTCTAGACATATTGCTAACTTTGGTTCCACTGTTCTCAAGAGTCTGTTCCGATAGGCCACCCGGGACAAGGTGCTAGGGACGCGGTCCCATCCAGCAAGAATGAAGGCGAGATTGACAACTTAACATATAGAAGTTATGTTCTTACCATAACGTTCCATGTTAGTTGTCTTCTTCTCGCCTTCTTTCTTGCGTCCCACCCTCCTTCCCCCTAGCCTGGACAGACCTAGAGGAGTTTGATTGTGACCTCTCTTTCTACCACCTCTATTGTTTATAGGTATATGCTATTCTGTGCATATATTCCTTCATCAGATTTTCAGGTCACTTTCTCCCCTTCCTTTTATAGAGGTGGGTTTTTACTTTTTCCAGTGGTTCTGGAGTTATTTTTAGCTGGGCATAGCTTACAAATGAGATCTGAGGTAATACCGCCTAGCATTGTGGGATATAAGGGGAGCCTCGAGCCGGTGGAACCAACTCTCGAGCTTTTAGAGTGGCCGAGTCGGAGCCGAGGTCGGCTCCGAACCCATCCAGCAAGAAAGAAGGCGAGAAGAAGACAACTAACATGGAACGTTATGGTAAGAACATAACTTCTATTTATTACTCCTGCTCCTTTTTTGTTTTGCTATCCACTTTACTGATACAGAAGTGAGGTATTAACAACTGCAGGTTTTACAGTCACAACCCAGATATTGACAAAGTATAAGGTTTTAGATCATATGACCAAGACAAGATGGGAATTGTACAATTTTAATACAGAGACTGCTGGCATTTCACTCTTAAGTACCAGTTTCACATCTGTGTTTCTTATTGCTTTTGCACTGCAGTGGATTTCTAACTAGCAAGTTGGCCATGGACTACTTTGAATGTCACCACACACCAAAGTCTGACAAATGAATTAATAATTTTTGGCTGAATCATCTCCATAAACTTATGAAACAGGCAGTCTTCCAGAAATATTCTGTCTTTCCACTCTGCAGCTGGTACTATACAAATACAAAATTCAATATGTACCATTCTCTGTGTGAAAGTAATTGGGTTGAGAAAGGAAGGTGTATGCAGTTTTTTTACGATATCTGCAGCAGTTCTACTAACAGAAAAGATCACCTGGCTGAAAGGATAAGAAGCAACATGGTAAGGGCATTTCTTATACAAATTGTGTATGCTATGTTAAATGAAGAATGTAATAAAATATTTTATATTAACTGGTGACTACAGAACAGAGAAGTTAGCAAAAATCTGAACAGAAAGGCAACACCAAGGCAGGAGTGATGTTAAAGGTACATGAGACAGCAAATACTAAACACACAACAGTGTGGGGTAAAGTGGCAGTTAAAACTATTGTGGAGGAGATTAAGAGGGTGCTTTATTATCTGACTGGGTAGATTCAGCAATGTAGAGAAAACAAGTCTTGCCTTTCATTTGTGTAGATTGGTTGCTGTAGGTGGTAGTAATCAGTTATTGTACTGCTACAATAGCACAAGCTTGAAAAAAGTCCAGAAATTGGGCTCAGGACTCTGAGATCACTACACACAGTACAGCAGAGTGAGGCAGCCTGTTAGCTCCAGTTTAGTGCTGTGGTTCAACTGACCTATACAAATGTTAAAATCTGAATGAGTAATGTACATAAAGAAGTGCGTGTTGGTAATGGGGGGAGGGGGGTGGCTGTGGCCACTGTTAGCACTGGTGCTTACAGGACAATATTAAAAAAATAGTCACTGCTGGACATATCTATAGTGGGGATAAAGTAGTCTTTAGTTAAGGTAGAGAATCCCATTTCGAGGAAATATACAAAATATACTATGGCCTTCTTCCTCAGGATTCCAGTCTCCAAAGAAAGTGACTCATGAGTTTGGGATTTATGTTCTGAATATGCAGGTCCTTAGTGTGAGGGGAGGTGACACCTACCTATATAACAAACAATAGCTTTGTTAGTAAATTAGGAAAATAAGATAAAACATCTAAAATGCAAATACCTCTGGAACTAATATGAAATTTCAGCTGTGCACTTTTGCTTCATCATAAAAGTTGCAAATTACATATGACCTATACAGCAGTAGTAGCAGTAATACAGTTACAATATAATGACAGTTCAGAACAAAAATATGTACAGTTCTGTAAATAGAAACAACCACCCACAAGTCAGAACTCTGGAGTTCATGCTGACAACTGCATATGAATAATTAATTAATAGAACTAGTAGGTAGGTGCGTGCGTGAATGGGTGTGCCTTCTTTGAAGGTTGGGCTTCGGGCTGGCAACTTGGCATTGTAAAAAATCCACTACCAATCATTAGCGGACCGGAGTTCTGCTGTGGTGATCCCTAACCGGGAAAAGCCGAAATACATTAGTTTTTTAGTAGTTAATATAAACTTGAAATTGTGAGGAATGTGTAGGGATGATGTTTAGTGAAAATGCATTCTGTAGTATATGCCCTAAGCAGGAGAATGCTTTTGTGACATTCTAATGTCTAATGAACAGCCTGAAGTGAAGGGTTAGGCAACTGGGTGACTGTTTTAATTTTAAGAAAGAATTCTAGTGGTGGACCAAGGTTATGGTGTAAGGAAGTTTTGTACATTTGTACTGTCTAGTCTTAACAGAAATACATTTTTGTAATGGTGTTTTTTTTGAAAAATGTTTGTAGAAAGTCTGCCTTTCTACCACCAGCAGTACATCGTATAGTAAACTCCTTACTCTACCAATTACGTATGCGAGATGTTCAGAACATAAGTTGTGGATGATGATGATGATGAAGAAAACCTAGACAGTTAAATGATGCACAGAACAAAAGGTATCCCCTAATGGTAAAGTAGCAGACCAGCTTTGTGGGGCATGGGATAGGCATTTAGGTACACCAATTAAGCATGGCTTATTTTCCTGACATTTAACATTAAACTTAACTCCACTATGAATGAAATGCTTTGTGACAATTTCCCTATGTGTAGCTAATGAAAATCTGTAATGAATTTATAGTCCAGAAGACCATGTCATAGGGAAAAAATAATGCGGGAATGTGATCCTGAGACTTTTAAAGAAAAACAAGAACTGCCAAAACGTCTAAACAATCCAAACCAAAAAGAAGAAAAAAGCCATGCAACACAATTGGTTTAAAAAAGATCAACTAAACACCGCCCAAGAAATTCTACTGGATAATTGGCTTGTCTGTAAAAAGTTGCATAATTAACACATTAAATTCCTATATTCACCAATAAAAACTGAACATGTAAAAATATATACAAAATATTTAAGAAACAGTTAAAATGGTTAAGAATATAGCTGAGGATGCTAAAGTAGATAACGTTATTGGGTTAAAGTGAAAAGTAGTAATAAATATTGGCATCATAAAATGAAAAAGGTTAAAAATAAAAAAAATATATTAAGAATATTGAAGACAAAGACCCTCAGGAACCAAACCAATTTGTTTAGAACCATTTAGAATCTAATGAATAAATAAATCAATATATCTGTGTATAAAAAAACGTTTGTTACTATCTATTTTACATATAGAAGGAAGCTTTTAAATATAATATACTTGAAATGGAAACCATATCATTCAGACCATTACCACTGATGGAATTACATTCCAACTGCCATCTTAAGTCTTTTCATTTTAAAATGTCTTTCCATGGCCCACCGCCTATATTCTCAATATTATCTATAATATAAAATTTGAAGTTGTGAGTGCTATTTATTTTAATATGCTTGTATAAAGCATTTCATTCATCTTTTTTAACAATATAATAAGCATGTTGATAAATCCTTGCCTTTAAATGTCTCTCAGTTTTCCCTAAATAAAAAGCAGGGCATAGCTGACATTGGGACACATATACATCTCTTGAATATTTTAGGCACACGCCCTTCTATAGGAAGGGAACTTCATTCAAAACGTTGATTGAGAGAATCGATACCAGGAGCAATGATAGCAGAATGAAAAAATGCAGACATTATAACGAATGTAAGCATATCATGGAAATATCTTCCTTTTTTATTGAAGGGTATGGTGGGGTAGTTTTCTATCAGAGATTGTTATTTCTGTTCAAGAGTTGTATATGCAGCCCAATGTTAGCTATGAAGGGTATAGCAAGGAGACAAATAAAGTTGGAAAGGGTGCATAGGATCCCATGGAAACCTCAAACCAACAACAAAGGACAGCTCAGGCCAATGGTGCTGCATTGTGAGACATGCATCTCGAGGGACCATATTTTAGCAGACATTTGGAAGTCTGATACAGTGATTATGATAGCAGATAAAAGATTCTACATGAATCAAAACTTTTCTCTAGATACTAGGCAGAAAAGAGCTCAACTTTGTCTGACCAGGCAACTATTAAAATTTTGTTCCCTCTGAATACTTCATGCTATCCAGTACAAGCACTGAAATCTGTACAAACCTTTTCCTGGCTCTCTACTGTATCACAAGACATGGGGGTTGCTGAGTCTTAAGAGGGAGCATCACGGGAGGAATTGGACACTGCTCAGTGAGGCACCTCCTCGTCGTTTAAGAAATAGGTTTCAAAGGAAAGGGCATCTGACACAGTGCAGCTGCATAAAAGGATACCATGTCCCATTGTACACAGCCATGGCCCTCATACCAGTTTCCCTTTTCTTTCTCTTTTTTTCCACCTGTCAGCAATGAGTAAGAGCCCTTGCTGCAATACTTGTCATTTGTAGAAAGAAGATACTATGCCTGAGATCATGCCCTAGATGGGAAAAAAGTTTCAATATTTTTTGTGGACCTTTAAATGTAGCATTCTACAGCAACACACAAAGATTGCAGTTTAATATCTTCTAAGTGAATGCCTTTATTCTTTGATTAAAGTTAATAATAACCCAGAAGATAATAAATGTATTCTACAGCATACCATGTGGAAACAATGCAATACAAACTGTGTGTTTAATTGGCATGTTGAAAGGCAATTTTGGCTTTCCATGGACAAGTGAAAACAATAATGATAAATATCAGGGGTGAGATCAAAGCTATGTCTCTCACTGCTACAGTGAAACTATTTTTTTCCCTTGAACTGGACTAGTTGAGCTGACTGATAAAGAACAGTGCCTCTCTCCCTGGAAGGGAAATGAAAATTGTATATATGTTACTGCTGCTTTTTTTCTTTAAAATGTTTAGGTTTATATTATTAAGGGGTTTATTAGGACTAAAAGACAATCTATGTGCACAAAGGAAGTGATGCTTCTCAGAGGGTTGGGAGGAACAAGGACATAGAGAAGTATGATAAGATGTCTGCATGAAATGCTTAAGGTGTATGGTGCAGCACAAACTGTCATTAGCTTGACTAACAGATTACTGGCTGGGGGGACACATGACAGAAATTATACATCAGGCCTTTCCTCTGCAACGACGGCTGGCACACTTAAGATGGTAACATGGAATGTTAACGGGTTTAGTAACTTCATAAAATGAGAGTGAGTCCTGTTGATGGTAATGAAGCTTCAACGCTGACTAGATGCTTTTAAGTATTTACGAAAACAATGGTTTGAAATACTAGTGAGCTTAACATCTCCACAAAGGAAAAGAACGGGAGTGAAAAATTATCTCATTATGGGCCGAAGGAATCACTTTTGGGTCCATGATACCATACAAGATACCAAGGATAGATGAGCAACAGTAAACGGGGCTACACAGGGATATCTGATTACCTTTGCCAGGTGCTTCTCCCACTGTGATCTAGCTGTAAGTTATTTAGGAAAATCTTGACCGATATCTTATGTTTTGCCAAGGTATTAAATATATAACGGGAGACTGGAATGTAGTGATGGATAAAGGACATTGGTGTGGAACCAAGACAACTGAAAGTAATGAGAGGGAAGACGAATTAAAAGGTATATTAAAGCTGTGGGTCTGATAGACATGGCAAGAGTGTTCACACGCCAGGAATGTTTTGGGTTGCACTTTTAATGCTGCAAACTACTGCTAATTATAGTCATGTACTCCAAGAGCTTACAACTGGCCCTCTGACACTATCAGCTCATACTCCTTTGATAACAGCACATTCCCTCTGCTCTAAGCATCACTTGTATGAAAAACACTGGAAATTGCAAACTATGTTGCTGTAGTATCCTACATTTAGTATCTTTGTAAAACAAACAATGAAGAATCTAACTGACTGTCTACGGTAGGAGATTATAGACAATTGGGATCTGTCAAAGTTGATGTTTAAAACTAAGGTAGCAGCATATACCAAAAATAAAAGACAAAGAGGATAGGAATATATAATCACTAACCGCAAACACGGAGACACTTTCAATTACAGGGAAACTCAATTAGCCAAAGAAATTCCTACTCTTAAAAGACAAATCCAGGCACAACTTGACACAAATCTGTTATTTTAAAGAGCAGCTTCAGAGGCTGCATTTGCCAAGGTCTCTGATAAAATCCTGAAGTACATGGCAACTAATTTAAGGCAGCAGAAAGTCAAATGGATGATGACCCAGATTAGGCAACTAGGGGACACTTGAAGAAAATAAACCTGTAAAAATGTTACATATATCCAGGAATTATTATGCTAGAATATACACTGGAAGAAAACTCCCTTACTAAATCTGATTAGCTGACCTTTTACAGGGGCTTGCTCTAAATGCATTAAAGGCATACCAGACAGACTCCTTTATTAAGCCAATCACATCTCACCTGAATAACTGGCTGAAGTTTTGGACTGCCAGAAAACAGGTAAATCACTTGGAACACATGGCCTATTTATAGAAGTCTAGACGTTATTAGGAGATCATATAAGGTCAATTTTACTAGGTTTGATGAACAAGATATTAGAGGATGGGGATCACCCAACGAGCTGGAGACAGGTAGGGATTTCTGTAATTCTAATAGAAAGAAAAGACCCCCCCCCCCACCACTTGCATCCTCTTATAGACCAATCTAAGTGTTAAACTAAGATTATAAAATCTTCATGGCTATTTTAGCAAAATGATTAGCAAAATACCGCCTGAGATTAATAATAATACCTACACCAAAGTGGATTTGTAATGGGTAAAAGAACAACAGATAACATAATACAAATTAAGTTAATACTTAAATAAGGGAAGAAAATGTGGGGACAACTCTGAGTGTAGATGCAGAACAGGATGCAGTGGGAATTTCTAGTTACAGTTCTTAACAGAATGGGCTTTCCTCAAAATTGTATAGTTCTACTGCAAAATATTTGTGAAAGAGCTACTGCTACAGTGAAGGCAATGGCATGATTATTGGAGTCTTTATTTTAACAAAGGACATGCATCATGGCTGCCCACTTTTAACACTCCTATTTGCAATATATCTTGAGCCATTAGCACAAACAATTAGAGAGTCACATGTGTTAGGCTGGAGCTGAGAGAATATGTAGTTTACGGATGACATCTCTTTAACCTTAACTAACCCACAAAAGTATTTGCCTAAAATAATATATCTCCTCACAAACTTTGGGCTTAATTCAGGATATAAAATGAAGATAGGTAAGACCAACATAGTCACAATAAATTATGAACCACCCTATCATAATCGTAATTCCCCTTTTTTTAACGGGGAGATAACGCAGAGAATGGCAGTTTATGTAAAACAAACCTCTCAAATAAAAACAGTTCACAGACCTGAAGACAAAGACCATGACAAAATTTCCACCAAAAATCATTCACCCCTGAGAACTTGAACAAAACTTTTATTTATCAAAAACAAAAAAAGTCAGGCACTTTTGTCTTTTTTAATTACACTAGGGCTTCATCAGAACTAAAGCCCACCATCTCCACCAAACCCTTTATAGATCCAGTAATCACAAAGCCAATATATAACAAATCAAATTTTATAGAAACCAGCTCCTAATAAAATATGAGCTTTCACTATGAATTTATGACCACAACAATTTTATTGCATACCATGAAAAAATACATCTCCACCCACAGAAAATTAAGTTAAATTAAATATGAATATAAATATAAAATCTATGGAAAAAATCTATTATTTTAAAAGTACAGCACTCCCAAAACATAATTTAAACTTCTTTCATGTCATAAAAAACTGTTTGCAACCTTTAAAATGTTTTACAGACTGACTATAAATATCAATTGCTAAAAATAGAGGTCTGTACACATTTAATAATCAATCAAAAAGTGCATTTAATATCAAAATACATGTCTTTATAACTTAGCAGATCTCATTTTTAACACAGGTTTTAAAGAAATACAGTCATTCAGACCGAGGGGTGTACTGGAATTGTTTTTTAACTGCTGTGGAAGCTCTCTATATTCACGTTTGGTTTCCCATTCACCCCCTCTTGGGGTCCTTCACAACCTTTTCTACAACAGCAAACAATTACTGGACATCCTCCAGCTCACTACAGCACATAGACTAATATTTAATCCAACCAAATGCCCCGCTCTAACTAACAATCTTCCCCCATACACCACAAATAGAACTCTCAGATCTGAACACCAAAACTTAATTACTGTCCACAAACCTAAACATCCTGCTGGACAACTTCTCCTCTCCTTCTCTTTTGGTAAGAAATGGAACTCTCTCCCTTCCACACTAAGGACAATGTCAAACACAAACAACTTCAAAACTCAGCTTTAAACCTACCTCTCCTCCAAATGGAAATGTAACTGCATTCTCCCTACCTAGAACTCTAACAAAAGCCCCCGGGAGGGTATCCTCCTGAGTTCCTAAGCACCTTATAGCTGGCTACAACCTTCTATAGCTAATTCCCCTATGATCTCTCACACTCTGTAAATAGCATTTGACTTTTAACTTTAACTGTATGAATTTGTTAAAATGTATCTGCAGGATATTTTTCCACTATGGGCAATATTGCTCACACTTTATATTATTTGATATGTATTTGCACTTGTAGTTTTATTTTTAATGGACTGCTATCTTTATTATAATCTGTTTCATGGAGCTATTCTCCTCAGGCCTCCACTGAAAATGGGCTCTCTGGGCCCAGTGGACTTCCCCGGTAATCAAACTAAAAATAAATACATAAATAATAAATAAACAAACTTCTTAAAATCTTTACATTGATTGGATTCCTTAAATAATGCATTATATCCATTCATGTTTTACGTATCATAAGCATGCATAAATCCTGTTTCTAAACTGTTATTCCGTTTTACCTATATAAAATGTTGGACAGCTTATACACTGACTGACATATACTAAACCCGTAGTAAGATAATTGCAACTTGGTAACCTAACTGTTGTCCCAAAACACATTATTAATTTTTAAGACTGTTCCCTCATATATAAAGGGGCACTGCCTACAAATACCACACTTAGTCATCCCCATAGCTATACCATGCATTGCTAATTCTTGTTTGTTATTTGTATTTCCTTTGCTTAAACTCTTAAAGTTTCTTTGAGTCTTACGTGCAAAACAAGGCTCATCACTATTTCCAATACTTTTGAGTTTGCTCTTAATATTGACCATTTCCTGTCAATAATTTTTCTAACATCATGAATACCTTCACAATACAGCGGAACAAGTGTTCTATTCAACCCTTTTGTTTCTGTAGTATTTTGCAAATGCTTTTCCTCTTCAATAACTACACCTGAAAGTGGCTTATGTTTTTTTATACCATTCATTATGCACCACTTTAAAAATACTGTCAACAAATTGTTTAGGATAACCCCTTTTTAAGAACGTACCAACTAGGTTGCCTAATTCTTCTTTCAAAACATCTTTATCAGATGTCATCCTTGCTAGTCTTATTACTTGCCCTTGAAACAGGCTCAGGGTGGCAGCTAGTACAACCTAAGTAAGTGTTGGCAAAAGTAGGCTTTCTATATATTCTGGAATTAAACCCTTTTTCTACATGCTGAATAGTGGTGTCCAAATAATTTACACTCTCATTATTACAGGTTTAAGTAAAATTAAAAAAAGGTAGTTATAGTCTGTAGATAATCAACAAATTCTTTATTTTTTTTTTCTATAGACCCTTGCCGTAAGATAAAAGTATTATCTAAAAAGCACAAAAACAGTTTGCAATACTTACAGAAATTGGAGCTAACTACATACTGGTGCTCTCATCCAAACAATTTTAGATTAGCATACATGGGGGCAGAAGCAGCCCCCCCCCCCACAGCAACACCACTAACTTGTCTAAAGTATTCACCTTCACAAAATATAGAATTATTATCCAAAACTACATTAATAAAATAATTTAATAATTTAATATCTGAAGGTTTCAAAAAAATCAAACAACAAAAGACCTTCATTAAAAAATTCTAACCATTCTTTGCTAGGTATACAAGAAAACAGGTTAACTACATATATGGTAAGAAAAATAGCCATACTATCATACATTTCAGCAGTCAATCTACTCAAAAAGTCCCATGAGCCCTTTAACATGTGGGTCTTAATAGAAAAGTGGTTTTAACATTCAATCAATTAACATTGCAAAGGGCTAAGTCTTAGACCCTTGACCAGCTGTTACTGGTCTAAGTGGTGGATTTAAGACATCCTTATGCACTTTAGGAATACTAAAAATGGCTGGTATCCTTGGACACAGATTTTTTTTCAAAAGTTGTAAATAAAACCCATTATAGTTGCATCAAGCAAAAACTCTTCTAACTGCAAATCAATTTTCTTATATGTTATATTTACTTGATTTTTGCATACCTGAGTATATGTTCCACTACTGTACACGATTGCCAGCATATTTCCAAAATAATCTAGAGGGTTAAATGCAGCTATATCATCACTCTTAACAGGTTTAATTAATCTAATGGTTCTGTCATTAACCAGGTTATCTAATATTACCTTCTCTTTTTCATTCAAATTATTTATAAAATGTCTGCCACCACAACTGATTTTAACTAAATTATTTATATCTTGAATACACACTGATTCAAGGCTTTGAATTAAAGAATGCAAAGGAAGGCAGAATGTCCTTTTTTTTCATCAAAAGGGTTCTCTGCTGGTTTTGTGGATCACCTAAACTTTTTTCCATGTCTTTGAAGTACATGGCTAAATTCAACTTTCTTATAAAAAGTTTCAGCTCTACTAATACATCACCAATATGAATTAATCTTTTTGGGATGTATTTAAAACCTTTTTGAAACAAAGAAAAGTGATCACATGTAACATCTATGTGACTGTAATTAAATACTTTGAAAGTTCACAGAACACCATCATGTTTTTTTATAATCACTTTCTTGCTTTTCGCTTCACCCTCCCTTCCTCCCCTACTACATGATACTTGTGATTCAAACTGCTTATACGATGAACTCCAGTCTCCACTTCCATGAATATGTGCGGTCTTGCATTGGGTGGGGGATGGAAACAAGCAGCTATACTTTCGGATTTGTGCAGAGGGGCAAAATCTTCCTAAGGATCACTCTTCTGTATACCACCATTAACATTTTCAGTATATATGGCATTACGCCGATAATGAGGCCTTTCAAGTCTGTATCTCATATATTTCAAGTAGGGATCTTCCCCATAACTACATTAATATTGTTAGTTTTAATATAATATGCTAAATCATTCCTATATTGTCTAACATCTCTATTTTCCTACTTTCTTTTTCTGAACACATTTGGAATCTATTCTATTATAAACTTTCTTGTATAAATCTACATAATCATCAAACAGCAAAACATTTTAATAACAATAATTTTTTAGCTCAAATACGGTAGAATCATTTCATTTAGAGTCCCATAATGTCAAGATCAGATCGGTCAAAAGAAAAGTCAACAAAGTCAGAACAGAAAGTAGTAAAATAATTCATCTCATTGGGAAACTTAGACAAGTCTTAAACCTTGTGGAACAAGTTTTCTATTAATACATTCAATTAAATAAGCATTATCTGTCTGAAGATTCCTAACCTTCTGTAACTGCTTTTCCAAATAAAAATGCTGGATTTCCAGGAAAAGAATTTCCCCCTGTTATATTATCAGTCAGTGTATTCATGTTACCATCAGGCCATTTCTCAATCTGTTGATTACACTAAAAGAAAAGGATATGCTCATCCATTCCGCAAAGACACGTGTCCTGTTTTCATTATCATTACTGCTATTTTACTTGAGAGGTAAAGAGGGAGATTTAAAGTACCCTTGAGGTGTGGTTTGAAACAGGTGAGTTGCAGACTAATGATTTAATTTTAATAAAACTTTTGGCTAAGTGCAGTTAATATTTACAAAAATGGCATGCACTCATTCTAGAGTTATATCTAAAGAAAATGTCCTGCAAATGTATATTCTCCCACTCATTCTATATGCAGCATAGTCCTATAGGATGTCCCCACTTAAAACTTTTATTAGTAAGCTCAACCAAATATTTGGGAAAAACAGAGGCCAAGAGTGGTTTAGGATAAACTTACCCTGCCCAAGGATGAAGTTGGCTTACAGATTCCAGATATTAGTAGATACTGGTAGGCAGTTCACAATGCTGAATTCTTGAGACTGCAGATGTCCACTTAAAAATCCGAATGGGCAGATATATGTGAGCAGAGATATGGACATCTTGGTTTTGCAAATAGTGTCACTTATTCAGCGATCAAAACAAAAATTATGCTTCAGCATATCTACTTTCCCTGAAAAAAGATGTACTAGATATCTTAAAGAAGGAAGATCCATCCCTAAGTTTGAATGACGATGCTGGCAATGGGAGAACAAACCTACAGCTTTACAGTTTTGGCACCAAATGGTGAATGAAGTAGACATATTAGATTGGACTAAGGTAGAATAGTAATTTCACCTCTGGCCCAAAATGAGATGGATCTACATGGCACTGCAAATGCAGTTTAGAAAAACCAATTGGGTAAAACAGAATATGTTTGCAAGGGGTTACCACAAACTACTGTTACACACTAGGCAACGGACCCTGGCAGAAAAAGGTGTGATATCAAGATTCTTTGGGGTATTATACTTTACACAAAAGTATGTGATACGAAGCCTTAGGGTAGTGATGAAAGAAGATACTTGAATCAGACATCTCAGATGGTAAATGGAAATGCACAGGATCCCTACTAAACTTAGGTAATTTGGAATTTTTTGCATAGAAATGCCTCCACAAATATTTTACACTTTAAAAAGAATACAGAGGATCTACAGGACAATCTCTACACAATGTTGGAGGTGTGAATTAAGGCAGGTTGGTGACTGGGATCATATTTTCCAGGAATGTCCTACATTACAAAGATTAAAAGAGAAGATTCTGTGGAAATTTCAAAACCATTTAAAAGAAGATCTACCCTTTACAAAAGGGACATCTCCTATGTCCAGAACAAAATAAAGATATACCAGAGATTTCCAAATATATTTTTGTATTACATTTTGCTGCAGTTAAAAAAGGGAAATACCAGGAGATAGAAATGTAAAGATCCACCAACACTATGGTACATAAAGGATCTGATGGTCATGGGCTACTGCCAGTACAAACAGATTTTTGAAAAAGTGGTCCCACACTGCAGTAAACATAATTAAAGGGCTAAAATATAAGGAAGTATTGTACTCAAGAGCAGACACTATTCATTCACTTTCCTGTCCCCGAGGGTGGCTTCTTCTTCTGTAAGCTCCTTTACACATGACATTTTTATAGACAAGTTAGGTTGTTATAGAAAATAAGATTGCTAAGGATATGCTGTGTGGTTGTAAAGCTTTAAAGTTTTACATTTCTGAAAAAAAAGATCATCAATGGAGCAGAGATGAGATGATGTGATTTGGAAACATCAACTCTTGCTAGAACTTCACACTGTAAAGTAAAAAGAGACACAGGGCAATGAGAGATGAAAAGGAGAAGGGTTTCTTTGTTTGGGTAGAGGTATTGTTTCATGTTGTACAGCCAAGTGAAGCGCCATCTCAATTTTTGCTATTTAACCCGAATCCTGTAACATACTCACGTGCTTAGAACATCTCAAAAATGTGACAGCTGTCATGCTCTGATGTTATACACTGCAGAGAGGGGTGTGATACTGTCTGCTGTCACAACAAATTCCAAAACAGTTTACACATTTTCCACTTGTTCCTTACACTAGTTAGACAATTCATTCATTAATGAAATGCAGGTCATCTACATAAGGTGCTAAGAATGTGTACGATGACAAAACTCAAACTGTTTCAGGCTTTTGATTCAGTTGTGAGTGTTCAATTACCTGCACATGTTTAGGTCCGCAAGCCGGTATTCCTCTTTATGTATTACAGTGCATTACTAACAAATACACATAGTGTAGTTTTCATATTTCTACATGACAAGTGAAGAGTCTCACTTCATCACCACTGCAATCTTTAAAAGCTTCATGCTACATCGTCCCATACTAGATTCTCTTTTTTCAAATATGTCATTCCACTCCACCTTCATGTGGCCTTCTTTCCATTACTGTATATATACATTAATTAGTTTCACAGCTCAGCATATATACTGTCTACAGCCATGCAAACAGCTCTGAAAATATGAGTTAAAATGCAGTACAACTATCTGTCAAAAGGACATATCACTTTAAATAGGGCTGCCATGAGCTTGCAGACATCTACAGTTAGCCAGAATGGTCTGTACTTAAAGATCATTAATAAGGCAACTCGTGAAAAGGGACAATGCACATGAATCCCATATCCAGATGCTGAACTATAGGAATATTTGTATAAAAGTTGTATGTTACACAGATTTGGTTTACATACATGTCATTTTATTAAATGGTGTCTGTGCAAGGTTTTTAATGTTTTTTATTGCATTAATGTTTTTACTGCTTTGGTCAGATGATTGGTCACATAGTCAAAATTGGAGTATTGATTTCCTGTAAATTTCTTTGACGTCATCCATGTAATGGATTAAAGCACTTTCAATTAAAATTTTCATGGACAGCATCACGTTCGCTGCCAGTTTTTTGGACACCATATTCAGATCTCATAGATTATTGAATGATCCATACATAACTGTTCAAATTCTCCACTAGTCCCAAAGTGTACTGGAAGATGCTCTAAGCATACTGACTACGTTCATTTTACTTTTGACATCTTTTCATCAATCTGCCCTGTTGCACAGTGTTTATTACCCTTTCCTTACTTGCTCAGGTCTGCCTTCTACTCAGATGTCAAATCTGAATCTCACAGCACACTTTGTTCTGCATAATATGCCAGGAAGACATTTTTTTATAAGAAAGAAACTGCATGGTCTTGTACTGTGAATGTTTTTTAACCTAAGAGATTCACTTCTTTTAACTTATTTCAACACACAGACCATAACACTGTTAATTTCACATCTGCCAAGACTACAAATGATTGCTATACTACTAGAATAACTCTGTCATAACATTTTGATTTCAAATATTTCAGCTGTTAAGAACAATGGTACTTCTCATTATAAGCAATACCTGCATTTTTTCTGAAAATGTCTGGGTCTTGATATTTAGGGATTACAGTACACAATGTCCCATTGTCTTGCCATTACACACACTACAACCCTAAGCAAATCAAGTTAATTATTCTTGCTCTTGGGTAACCCACATAAAAAGAAACTTGAGTGTTCTGGCTAAATTATCCAATTTAGCAAAGTGCAAAAGATAAATACTTAAGTAATGTACAAATAAAAATGCGTCCCAATCAGCAATGACTAAGAATTTTATTTTCAATGGTTGGTAGACAGAGATTCCAGGCAAAACAGATGCATGGCAGAAGTTCTGTTTTCTGTTTTTGAGGAAGGGAATTAGGCAGCATAGGGGCAAAAAAAATTATTAAACACAATCCAGTTTAGAAGTAGGTATTCACAACTAAAGCAGACTGATTCAGTATTTCATAAGTGAAATAGGGCACTAACATATACTGACCTAACATATACTGACAAAGCGATGTGTGATAAAAGAAAGGATTAAATGCTGAAATGCTTGTAAAAATGAAAATATATAACATACAATTTTAACAGTCTTATAACGTTTGGAATAGTTTTTAGATTTGCATTTTGCATAGTAAAAATAAGACTGATATTGCTTACAGACTGCTCCCTAGGGTACTACAGTAATGGATGGGTATGCATAAGAAAATAAAGTGGTGAGAACTTAGCTGCTGTCATTTGCTTTCACTTTCCTTATGCAGTGATAGTTAGTCACACAATGTACACATTTCCCTGTCCTTTCAATAAATCTTAAACTTTACTATGCCATTTAGTTTCAGTTGCTTCACACACCGTTTCCAAACTAAGAGTTCTATAGTTTCTCCTTAATGCACAGGAGCTATAAAAGAATTTGGAGGATGAATGCACTTACTAAGATGTTCTGTTTTTATGAATTTTATTTTATTAAAATGGAAGTACAGCTTGTTTTGTTTATTTTAGGGATTATTACAGTTATAATGTTTGAACTAGTGTTGCTTTTTTGTGGTAAGGTACAGTCACCACTCTCATAGTATGTTCTTCCCTGGTGAGATCAGATCATCAGTCTGTCTCATCCCACCCACCCCCCCAGGCAATTACCAGGCAAAAGAACCTCTCAGAAAAGCTGACTACAACCTCCTAAGGGAGGGTATCAGTAGTTTCATATCACCACCCCCCTCAGAGGATGCAGACAACTATGCTGAACAGTATGCCAATGTAGTATTCAAGCGCCTGTACAAGTGCATTGACACAGCCATACCCAACAAAATTAAAACTTGCTCCTCAAGGAAATACAAACCTGTCTTGTGGACATCCTTTATCAACAGGCTTTACAACAAAAGGAAGAAACTGTTATCCAGGGGTAAAAAAGGAACAAATTCCAAACTGGAAAAACTCCCTCCTCAGCCTCAAGAAGCAAATTAGATCACTAGTGAAAATATCCAAAGCCAATTATGAATTGAAACTAGCCTCCGAAACAAAGGAAAACCACAAAGCCTGCTTAAGTTACGTCAGGAACCTTCATAGTAAAATCCAGGTTTGTTCCAAATTAGTACTTAATGCTACCTTACATTAATCCTGTTGACTTAGGCAACCTGCAAGTAGATAGGTTCAGTTCAAACATCACCCCCTATCCTCCCCCAAAGGCCCATTCTACATCCCTGATACTTTTCCCGCATGTCACATCTTCTTAGATCAAGTGTTAAAAGCCCTATCTAAGGCAAAGAACACAGCTTCCATGGGACCTGATAGTATCCCAGGCTGTATTCTGCACCATCTCCAGCAAGAACTAGCTTCACCATTGAGCACCCTATTCAACCACAGCCTAAGTACAGGCTTCAGTCCAGCAGAGTGGAAAAAGTACAGTTTTGTACCTACCATAAATGTAGATGTTCGAAGATCCACATTGCTGCAGTCCTAACACTTGGGTAGTCCGCTGTCCCAGTCGGCCCGAATACCAAAGTATAAGGCTGACGTCGGTCAAGGCGCATTTGTCTGACATCAGGACGTCAGGGTACAAATGCGCATGACCGACGTCATATTCTCAGTCTTTTCTTGCCCCAGATGTCAGAAGACCCTAAAGAAATAAGGCCAAAACCAAAAAACACTCCTGTACCTAAAATATGTACAATATATACAAATGTACAAAAAATAGAACCTCACCCACACAACCACCCCTAAACACAGAGGGGAAGGAGGGAGGGATTGGACTGCAGCAATGTGGATCTTCGAACATCTACATTTATGGTAGGTACAAAACTGTACTATGTTCTTCATCTCACATTGCTGCAGTCCTAACACTTGGGTAGAATCCCAAAGCAGAGGTAAGGGAGGATGGCTAAACTATAATGAAGCAGGAGCTGCCAAAATGCCCTGCAACACAGCAGTGGCAAAACCAGCCCTGGACTTAGAATAGAGAGGAAGGTGGTAATGCTTGGAGAAAGTATGCACTGAACTCCAAGTAGCTGCCTCCAAAATATCCTTAGTTGCCACCCGCCTTAGAAATGCTGTTGAAGTGGCAGTAGCCCTAGTGGAATGAGGCCTAATCCCAGCTGGAATCTCTTTGCCATGATGGGAGTAACAGAATGCAATGCAAAACCCAATCCACTTAGATATAGTTTGTTTTGACACAGGCTTGCCCTGAGAACTCAAAGCAAAAGAAACAAACAACTGCTGAGACTGCCTAAAATCCCTAGTCCTGCTTAAATAATAACGCAACTGCCTGTGTACATCTAAAGTGTGCAAAACCTTTTCCCCCTTATTTTGGGGATCTGCATAAAAAGTAGGCAAATGAATAGTTTGGTTTAAAGCCACACTAGAAACCACCTTAGGCATAAATGAAGGATTAGTACGTAATGATACCCTATCCTTATGAAAAATCAAAAAGGCTCCACCGCCATAAGGGCCTGCAATTCAGAAACCCTTCTTGCAGAAGTAATGGCCAACAAAAAGCAGTCTTCCATGACAAGTATTTCAACTCAGCAGTAGCCGAGGCTCAAAAGGTTGTAGAGTAAGTTTCTCCAACACAAAATTGAGGTCCCAAGCAGGAGTAGGAGCTCTTCGTGGGGTCTTATATTCTTTGCCCTCTAAGAAATTGCTTGAACAAAGGATGAGAAAACAATGGTGGGTCACAATCATAGTGAGCTGAAATTGCTGCAGCATGAATCTTAATGGAAGAGAAAGACAAACCTTTGTCCAATAGCTCAGTAAGATATTGAAGAGCCACACTCAAATTAGGCTCAGAAACATCCAAATCCTTTGCTGCACTCCAAAATAAAAATCTCTTCCATTTTTCTGCATACACTTTACGTGTACTAGGTCTTCTGGCTTCCATAATCACATTCAAAACTTGTTGAGGAAGTTGAGACCTGCTGTGGTTCAAAACAGAATATGCCAGGCTGTTAGATGAAGAGAGTGAAGCTTGACATTGAGTAGATGACCGTCCCTCTGAGACAAAAGGTGTGGAATCAAAGGTAAAGGCCATGGAGGCTTTCTTACCAGATTCCTCAGTAATGGGTACCAGTGTTGCTGAGGCCAATCTGGAGCTATCAAAATCATCCTTGGCTTGTCTTGTCTGACCTTTAGGAGTACCTTTGGGAGGAGAGGCAGAGGTGGAAAGGCATACACATGAAGATTTTCCCAACTGAACGAAAGAGCATCCACTTTCCAAGCTGTGTGATGATAACTTTACGTGCAAAACTTTGGCAGCTGGTGGTTTAGTGGAGAAGCGAACAGATCTATGTCTGGAGTTCCCCATGACACTGTCAATTTTTGAAATACATGAAGATCCAGTTTCCACTCGTGGGGATCCATGATTTGCCTGCTTAACACATCTGCTAAGGAGTTCTGTGCTCCTGGCAGAAACCTTGCCTGAAGAGTAAGCTGCAAGCTGAGCGCAGTCTCCCACAAAATCATTGCTTGCCTGCATAGAGGATAAGAATGTGTTCCCCCTTGCTTGTTGATGTACCACATGACAGTTGTGTTGTCTGTTAGAATCAACACCTGCCCTGGAAGAAGTAACTCCTTGAAAGCCATCAATGCAAACTGGACTGCTAACATCTCCTTCATGTTGATATGTAGATGCTGTAGTCTGGCAGGCCACTTGTCTTGTATCCACTTTCCATTCAGATGAGCTCCCCAAGCTATGTCTGAGGCATCTGTCGTTAGAATCTGACTTGCCTCTGGCCGGGTCACAGAGAGTCCCTTGTTTAGGTGACATTCCTGAGCCCACCACAAAAATTCCTTTTGAATGCAAGGTATTATTTGAATGACAGTGTCCAGATCCTGGCAGTGCTGTGTCCATACATTTTTGAGATACCACTGTAGCTTCCTCATATGCAGTTTGGCATTGGGAAGCACCAGAATACAAGATGCCATGAACCCTAATGCTTGAAGGACTGTCCTTGCAGTCAGCACGGACTGATGAGATAGTTGATGGAAGTAAAGGGATAGACTCTTTTGTTTGTCCGGGGTTAAAAGGCCATCTGGGCTGCTGTATTCAGTCTCACACCCAGAAAGCACATGTCTTGAGAGGGTACTAGACTGGACTTTATTTCGTTCACAGAATACCCCAGGCATCTTAGCACTGCTATCACATATTCCAGATGCTGAAGAAGCTAGTCCTTTTCTTGAGCCAGAATCAGACAGTCGCCCAAGTAAGGATAGATTTGTATTCCTTTTAGCCTGAGAAAAGCTACAACTGGAGCCAGAACTTTTGTGAATACTCTGGGCGCAGTAGATAAGCCAAAGGGCAATGCAGAGAACTGATAATGGGAATTTCCAGCTCGGAAACGCAGATACTTCCTGCAACTGAGTCTGATAGGCACATGAAGGTAAGCCTCCTTGAGATCTAAAGTTACCATCCAGTGATCTTTGCCCAGCAGAGGTAAAAGCTGTTGTAACGTCAACATTTTGAACTTGGGAATGTCCAAATAAGTGTTGAGGATAGACAAATCCAAAATTGGTCTCCACGTGTTCCCCTTTTTTGGTACTAGGAACAGGCGAGAATAAAATCCTAGGCCCCTTTCTGGCACAGGAACCGGCTGAATGGCCCCTATCTGGAGCAACAGAGAAATTTGCTTGTGAGCCTCTTTTCTTTGTAGAGGAGGAATGTCTGGCATGCCTTTGAAAGGAGGCAAGGTATGGAAATAAAACCTGTAACCTTGGTGAACGATATCCAATACCCATCTGTCTTGGGTAATAACACTCCAGTTTTCTTTGAAAAGTGCCAGCCTTCCTCCCAAAGGTGTTGCCAGACGAGAAGGCTCTGGCAGCTGAAAAGGCAAGTCATTGGGTCTGCTTACGAAAGGACTGACCCCTGCCCTCACCAGAAGACTGGGCAGGCGAACTGCCTGCTCTAGGCCTAAAAGAACCTTGAGCTCTGCCCCTACCACGTCTAGAGCTACCCCTAGACTGAGAATCATAAGAAGGATAAGTCCACCCCTTAGTAGGCCAATTTCTACTAAACTTTGGAGGCTGAACCTGCAAAAAATCCTTAACAGTCTGCATAGACTTAGCCTTGTCCTCCATTTTCTTTAAAACTGCGTCCACAGGCGCACCAAATAACACATCAGATTGTAAAGGAGCATCTAAAATCCTTGTCTTTACATGTTCAGCTAAATTCTGATCCCTGAGCCAGGCGTGCCTGCGAAGAACAGAACCAGTGGCTGCCACCCTCAAGAGGCCTGTACAGCATCAAAACCACATTGCAAGGAATGCTTACCCACCTGTTCAGAAACATGAACTAAATCCTGCAACTCTTTACACTCAATACCTTCCGCCAGAGCATCTACCTTAGACTTCAATTGTGAAAGGAGATAATTTTGGTATTTCAACATGTGAAACTGGCAATTCAAAGCCCTCATGGCTAAAGTGGAAGAAGTATACACCTTTTTCCCCCATCTATCCAAAGCCCTTGCCTCTTTATCAGAAGGAACAGGATTTTTAACAACAGAAGCCTTAACACCTTTAGGGCCCTGAGAAACAGTTTCTGGGTCTGCCCTGGGACTCTTAAAAGATACTTATGAGCTTCAGGCACCCTATAATACCTGTCCGGTTTAACTGGGGCAGGAGGCAAAGAATCAGGGTTCAGGGAAGCCTCTGCAAAAACATCCTCTACCACATCCAGAACAGGAGGTATAGCTAAAGGCCTATGCTGGGGTAGAAACAAAATTCCCTAAGCCTTTTCCTAGAATCAGAGAAATCTTGACCTTCCCATTTAAAATGCTCCCTCATGGAATGAAGGGTCTCTGAAAAGAAAAATCCTCAGGAGGAGAAGCCAAGGTGTAGAATCATCTACATCAGAATCAGAATAAGGAGGATACTCCTGCAAGTCTTCAGCCGAAGACTCAGAAGCCTCCGAACACTGCTCAAAACTTTCAAGCTCAGGTTCCACCCTAGGCCTCTTATCAGGGGGGGGTAAAGAACCTCTAATCATAGTAATCAAATCTTCTGCCATTTTAAGCATATGTTTCTTAGGCAGAGACCCTGAAGAACTAGGGGAGACGCCACTGAAGTTAACCCTGGCCTACCTCTAGAAGGAGCCTTGGAAACAGAAGGGGAGGGCCTAACCACCTTAGGAAGGGAGGGGAGAACAGCTACCTGAGAAGCCCCTTCAGCCTGGCCTACCTCCTGAGAGGACACATCTTGTAACAGTAAAGTCTCACCCTGAGAATCCAAAGGAACTTCTGGTAGAACCACCGGCTCCACTGAGCCCTCTAAAGAACCGACGTCCGGGACAGACGGTTCTTCCACCCTAGGCTTCGCTGCTTTGTCCTTGCGCTTTTAGGCGAAGCAGGCGTCGGAGCATCCGACGGCATGTTGTAATTACAACGCTTCCCAAAAACTAACCTGGCACAATCTAATCTTCTCTTAATAGTGCGTTTGTTAAATCTAGCACAAGAGCGACAGCCAACAACGTCGTGCTCAGGCCCTAAGCAAGGTATACACAAGGTATGATAATCTCTATGAGGTATCTGTTTCCCACAAGAAATACAGTTATTCACTTTTTCTGACATCCGGTTAAATACTGAGGCAAGAAAAACCAAAATATTCCCAACGGGGTACTTAGCCAACTTTGATTCGGTCTGAAACTCCGACTTCAGAAAATTTCAGAACGCCAACCTGCACTCGCAATACTGCTTCTGCATCGGACCATGCGGCAAAAAAGACTGAGGATATGACGTCGGTCATGCGCATTTGTACCCTGACGTCCTGATGTCAGACAAATGCACCTTGACCGACGTCAGCCTTATACTTTGGTATTCGGGCCGACTGGGACAGCGGACTACCCAAGTGTTAGGACTGCAGCAATGTGAGATGAAGAACATCTGCCATTGTCATCCCCTTGCACAAAGTTGGTGCCCCTACTGAACCTGGCAGCTATCACCCCATTAGTTTGAAAAGTTTGACCTGTAAAGCCATGGAGCGTATTATTATGTATCGCATAAACAAGGACATAGGCAATCTCCACGCACTTGACCCCACTTAGTTCGGATTTGTCAAGGACAGATCTTGCCTGCTGAATCTGGTTGACTTCTTTGAGACTGTCACCAAGGCCCTGGATGAGGGAAAGTCAGTACGTACACCTTACCTTGACCTGGTTAAGGCCTTTGATACAATCCCCCACTCGGGCATCATCAAAAAGCTAACACAACTTGGCGTAAATCCCCATCTCATCAGGTGGGTGGCCAACATGCGTACTGATAGGACCCACAAGGTCAAAATAGGCACCTCCAGCCCTGACAGCAGACTTGTCACTAGTGTTGTTCCTCTGGGATCTGTCTTGGGATCCCTACTGTTTGGCATCTACTTCTCAGAGGTCCAGGCAAAGACAAAAGGCTTGTGGCTGACCAAGTTTGTTGATGACTGTAAGTTGGGTGCCATCACTGACTCCCAAAATTATGTTAACAAACTGCAAGAGGGTCTCACAGCAACAAATGACTGGTGCAAAAGTCATGGCCTTAAGTTAAACACAAAAATTATGACATTAAAGGCAATCTCCTAAGCACACAACCTGTGGTGAGACACTTGGGTACTCACGCTGACAACAATCTCACTTTCAACCAGCATGTAGCAGCAGTGGTCAGAAAAGCCTTTTACATAGTTCATCTCAAAGGGATTGCCTCCAGAAAAAAGAAGGTTATTGCCTCCAGAAAAAAGAAGGTTATTACCTCTCTGTAGTCCTCCCTCATTAAGCCAATAATTGAGTAAAATGCCCTGTTTGATATGTACCTCTCCAAACACCTACACAAACTGGAAAGGCCACAGAATTACCTCACAAAGAGAATCCATGGCCTCCAACACCTGTCCTATGTGGACAGGTTTAAATCACTATCACTTTACTTGGTATCGTACAGATTGCTAAGAGGTGATCTGTGTGTCACCTACAAGGCAATGTCAGACTCTGCCCTACTAGAGATGCTTCATATCCATATGTCTAATTCCTTGCACATTGCCCGCTTGAAAGGTCCAAGTCTAATATTTAATATCAACAAAACATGCTGGAGAGACAGGTTTGTCTCCCAGAGGCTGCCCAGTATGTGGAATAGACTTCCCATATATGTCAACCTTGATGAGTGGATGGGAAACCACAAATTTGTCCCAGTGCTGACTGAGGTTTCTTTTTTGGGGATAAACTCTTGGCTAGCCTTGTAAGGGCCCCAGGGCTATTAGCTTAATAACCTCCTATGACCTTATGAAACAAGATGTTCTTTTTGATGAAAAATTCAGTAAGGCTGTGTGTATGCCCTGAAATTCTATATAAATGAAAAGATGAAGCTTATTCCCTTATGAACTACTGAGTTGGATGCAGACAAAACTATACCAGAAAGACACAACTGGTATAAGGTTCATCTGGAGAAAGAAGTGGGAAAAAAAGAAAAAAAGCATTTTCACAGGGGGAGGGGGATTTCCCTCCATCTCTGTACTACCCATGTGAGGAATCCCCTTTAAAATATATGCTAAATCCATGATTGCACAATTATGTAGAAAAAATACTGAATCATTGCCAGTGCTGTAACAGAAACAATGCCAAAATGACATTACAATGACACACAAATCAACAAGTTGCCACTCATCCAAATGTGATTGAGGAGTTGTAACTTCATCTGCTTTAAACTCAAACAGTAGTAGAGAAGCCAATGAAGCTAGCTTGTATTTATATCTACATCTGCATCTATAACTACAGATATCTGTTTACATAGTCTGCAGAAATAATGCATCTGTTTAATTAAGGAAAAAAATACTAACTCATAAATTTACATCTGCACTGTGGATAAATGCTTTCTACTACATCACTAAATTAATGTCTCTAGGCTGGCAGTGTAGCTTACATACACAACTTTAAGAAACCTTCAACAAGCTGTTACAAAGCCATTTGGGTCTTCCCATCTTCAGGAGATGGAACCACAAACTGCCTACCCCAACCAAATGCAGCACGAAATCCAGTTTACTGCAAATTCCAAAGGGCCAGCAAAATTCAGTCTCATCAACTTTTGAAGGAATAAGGATGTGGCATTTTGGCAGCTGACAGATTTTTCCATAAAGTAAAATGAAAGAGTGAGGCAAATGCCAAAGCTGATGAATGGCAGAGCAAAGTGCAACAGCTGGATCAATGGGAGCCTGTTTGAGATGGGTTATCAAATTAATCAGTAAACTGACTCTCAAATAACACATTTTAATTTAAAAAGCTAATTATAAGCCACACAAGGAACCAGTCAGTGTGTTAGAAATGATGGATGCCAAGTTGAATACACAGTGTGGTTCTTGTAGCTAAAAATCAAAGTAAGCTATACAGAAACAATTCCAAGTAGGGAATATGTGAAACACAAAGGAGCAGTTAAAGAGGAAGTTGAAAATCAAGACGAACCCCGAAGAAAGGAAATGGCAGAGTAAGCAGTCAGGAAAGACAGAGCAACAATTCCACTTAACCAGCAGACAGTTTATCAGGTAAATGAGATAAAATAATAAGAAGCAAGAAAAAAAGGCAAGTATACATGTGCAAAATGTAACAGATACTGAAAGACCTATGAATAACGGTAATAACTTAATGAAGAAATGTTAAATTTTAATGCTGAAAGCAAAATCTCTGAAATAAAAGTTACTTTTTCTGTTTCAATATCTAATTTATTTTATTTATTTTATTTTACATTTGTTGACCGGGCTAGTCTAGCTGGATATATGTCCATTTTCAGTAGAGGCCCAGGGAGATAAGCTCATGCAGTTCTGAAGTTGATTTTTGTAAGAAACGATGCAGAAAACTTTGCTCCATTTTTAATTTTTTTGTGAAAAAGAATTTTATTTTTTATAAGCTACATCCAAGCTATCAAACAAGAATATTAAAACAGTAAATTTGTTTACAAGGTTCAGCTATTTGTAATGTAGTCAAAAAGCATGGAGACAAAGACCAAGTAGGTGTACTAAGTGTATTAATATAAAGGGGGCATCATACAGAAAAAGCCACATAATGTATAAAAGTCTGGGATGAAGCCAAACATACATAACATGAATGTGTGACACTAAACTTATAGGGAGTTTTTGCCTAACATCCTGACTATTTAATCTGGTAAATTTCTTTAAAAGGGTTACAGAGTCTGTAGATAGTGGCCACGCAGTGCACATGGATTTCCTTGAATGGCTACAGCTTTTGACACCAGTTCCCCATGCTGGCAGTATATAAAAGCTAAACAGTTTAAAAACTGATCCATATGTGGTAAGATGGATAGCAAACTGGCAGATAGACAAAACGCACATAGTACAATTTGCAGGTGCCTCATTAGAAAGAAAGAACGTGACCACTGGGGACCCACAGGGCTCAGTGCTGGAAACTTTCCTTTTTGGTATCTACTTCTCAGATCTCCAAGCACAGAACTAAGACCTCTGGTTAACAATGTTTGTAGACAAATGGAAACTGGGGGTAATTGCTAAGCTACACTGTGGCACCCAAACCCCCAAGTACTCTTAATGTTCTAAAATGGGCTCACAACAAATGCCAAAATATGTAATATCACTTTTGGTAGATAACTCCTCTCTTCATCATACTGTCTAGACAACACACCTCTACAAAATGAAAATGTTGTAAGGGACTTCAGTACTTGGGTTGACATCTCCTTCTCTTTACCACTATGTAAAGTTGTGTAATTAAACTTGCCATAGCAGTAAATGTCTGAATGATCACTGCTGCAGTAGTCTTAATTATATGGGTTATATCCTACCAAAGATATAACAGCTTCCAAAGCTGCCGAACACCTTCCATGCTCCCAAACCATTAGGCAGCTTGAGCTGAGCTGAAAAATTGACACATTTTTGCACAAAGCCCTTTACAGCTTTCCTGCCAGCAGAGAAAGGGAGGTTGAGCCTCGAAAGTTACAATGCTAGGAACAACAAAAAATACATGTCCACACTCTGCCATAAAAACAAACCAAAAAACAAGGGGAAGAGAAGTGAGTGGCTACTGTAGCAGTGATCATTCGAACATCTACTATTATGGTAAGTTCAAGTTGCACAACTGTACAATGTTTTTCACACTGACCACTGCTGCACTAGCTTTAGCTTTATGGGTGAATTACCATTGCTAATTTAACTTGGGAGGTGGAAGGAGAAGGGTCCAGGAACCCCCGGAGAATGGTCCTAACAAAGCTTGATCTAGACCTAGAGAAGGAACAAAGCCTAAAGTGCATTGGAAAAGTGTATATAGAGGAACAAGTAAGCAGCTTTTAGAGTACTTCTAGAATGCAACCCTTTCCAAAAAGCCATAGATGAAGCCAAGGAGCTGGTAGAGTGGGCCTTAACCCTGCCTGGAATAGATTTATTAAGGTGAGTATAACAGAAGGTAATACAGCCTTAGACAACCAATTGGAAGTAGTCTGTTTTAACACAAGTTGTCCATTCCTCTTACCTTCTCAGAAACTGAACAATTGATCCGAAGATCTAAAAGGTTTAGTTCTGTTAAGACAGTACCCGAGATGTCTTTTGACATCCAAACTATGGAGTATATTTCTCTGTCATTTTTAGGTTCAGGAAGGAAAATGGTGAGATGGCTAGTTTCATTTAAAGTAATGCTGGACACCACTTTAAGCATAAAAGTAGGATTAGTTCTCAAAGAAACCTTGTCCCTGTGGAAAATGAGATATGGCTGACTCACCATAAGAGCTTGCAACTTAGACCTCTGCTCTTGCAGAGGTCAGCGCTATCAGTAAAACTGTCTTCCATGTTAAGAACCTCAAATCAGGCAGATTACCTAGTTCAAATGGAGCCAGTGTTAGCCTCTCTATAGCAAAATTAGGATCCCAAGAAGGGGCCACTGGTTTTCTAGGAGACCTCCTATGCAAAATCCCTTTCAAGAGCATTTTGACATGAGACTGCATTGAAAGATCCATGGGTAGACATGCTGAAATGGCTGATGACAAAACTTTGATAGAAGTAGAAGAAAGGCCAAAGGACAGTAACTCACAAAAACATTGTAAAACCAGAGAACAACTAGCCTTGAATGGGTGTTGGTGATGTTGTTGGCACTGACTAGAAAACCTTTTGCATTTGCTAATATATGATTTTCTAGTAGCAAGCTTTCTTGCTTCCATTAGTACTAGCTACAAATCCTTATAAACTAGGTCCCTAAAGGGAATCAAGACCATATCATCCAGGCAGTCAACTGAAAATGACTAATGTCAGTGTGTATCAAACACATCTGGTCTTGTGTGAGAAGATCTAGTCTGTGAGAAAGCTTGTGGTAATTGCCCATAGCCATTTCCAAAAGAAGGGAGAACAGTGGTTGCCTGGGCCAGACGGGAGTCACCATAATGATCTTTGGGGATTCCATCTGAATCTAGCGAAGTACTCTTGTATTAGTGGAAAGGGTGAAAAGACATACAGTGGCATTCCTGTTAAAAGAAAAGAAAAGGTATCTGTCTTCCACACCTTCCTGCGTGGAGTCCTGGAGCAGAATCCTGCCAGTTGATTGTTCAGAGAGGAGGCAAACAGATTTACCTGAGGAACTCCCTACAGAGAGACCAAATTTTGGAAGACCTCCTGATTTAGTTTTCATACACGAGGGTCTGCCCTTGTCCTGCTCTGCTTGCCTGCCACACATGACAGAATGTAGGATGCCTGTAGAGTGAGATTGTGCTGTGAAGCTATATCCCAAGCTAACACGGCTACTTTCCCCCTTACTTGTTGATGAGTCATGTGACTGTGGTATAGTCTGGAACCACTTGAAGAGGTCCAGGGGCCCAAAGATGATTAAAAGAGTTGAGTGTCTTGATCAGGGTAAGCGTCTCTTCAATTTATGTACTTGCATCTTGGAGTCCCACACACCCTGCACTTTTATCCCTCCTGAAACTGCTCTCCAAATAAAGTCCAAAGTGTCTGTGGTAACTGAATGCTTTGAAGCAGCGAGGGAGAAGGGAAGACCTGGATTTCAGGAAATTTGCTGTCTCCACCAAGTGATTTCTCTTCTACTAAACTCCAATACTGGGATTTGAAAAGCCAAAGGATGCTGGTGCTAGGACTAGACAGACATCAGATACGATTGCATCTTTCTCATATGGAGTTTTACCACGGGTATCATGAGAATCATAGATGTTATGAGACCAAAAACCCAGTGGTATTCCCTCACAGTGAGCAAAGTCTGTATGGAAAACCTTAGAAACAGATCTATATATAGATCTATTTTTTTCTTGTGGAAAAAAGGTCTAGCTGATACTCCAAGAACACAGTCCTGTGTGAAGGAGTCCAAGCAGACTTAAGAATATTCTCTTGGAATATCAGTTTGTGTAAGAGATCTCTCACTCAAGTCAGAGATTCAAGAGCCTTTGATAAAGACTCTGCAAAGAAAAGCCTACAATGAAGAGTAATGGGAGCTAGACCTTTTGCGAACACTCTTGATGCAGTAGATAGACAAAAGGGTAAGGCATAGAACTGAGGCTGTGATACTGACACACAAAACCGTTATAAATGCCTTAAGTCTGGGTGAATAGGGATGTGATAATAAGCATCTTTTAAATTTAGTGATACCTGGAAACTTAAATGAAGAAGAAGAGGTAACAGGTTGAGAAGTGACAGCATTTGAGATCCAAAACTGGTCTCCAAGCATTTTCTTTCTTTGTCACTAAAAACATCCTTAAATAAAAACTTTCCCCATCCTGGAAAGGAGGAACTGTTTCCATCACTCTCTGAGACAAGCATGTGTTGAAGGACTGCAGGAAATAAATGAGTCTGGTCTGAGGAGGGAAGAATTATCTTCTGAAAAGAGATGAGATTTTCCCACTGCCACCTGTAACCTTGATGAATGATCTTCAGAAACCATTTGTCTGAAACTGTCTGTTGCCAATGAGAAAAGTGGAGATTGAGACTTTGTGCAAGGGAAAAGGGACTGTAAGGATTGGGGGGGGATATCACTTAAACAGTCAGTTGTTTGACTCTACATGATTTTGGGTGGTTCCTGTATTCTTTTTGGAACCCCCCCCCCCCCCCCTTGCCATAATTTCAAATATTACAAAGCTCATTCAAATCCTGCCTTCTTTTAAACCCTGTTCCTCTTCTGCATGTATTGCTCCCACCATTCCCATTTTTCTATGCAATCTGCTCCTACCCTTTTATTACAACCCCAATTCCAGTTTTATCTCTGTTAATATATTCACTACTTCTAGTACAGTTAGATCTGATTTCCATTTTCTAGTACTTGCTTTTTGGCAGCCACCATAATTAGACTCAGCAAGGCCTTACTGTATCTAGGCAATTACAATTCTGTACCATAGCTCAAAAAGTCTTTCGGCTTAGGGGTCGCCACAGCGGAACTCCGATCCGCTAATGATTGACAGTGGATTTTTATGGTGCCAAGTTGCCATTCCGACGTCCAGCCTTCAAAGAAGACACACCCATTCACGCATGCACCTACCTGCATGTCTTTAGCATCACTCGACCATGGGGAGGACATGCAGACTCCACACAGAAGGAGCTCCAGCCAAGAATTGAACAGGAGAACCTCTTGCTGTGAGGTGACAACGTTAACCTTTGTATCACTGCCGAAGCTCAAATTATCGTTTATTTAGTTACACCAATTTGCTCACCCACTATCTCTGACAGAGTAGTCTGCAGGGAAACTTTAAAGTCTGCCAACTCATTACACTCCCAGAAAATATGTTTCCAATTACCTCTTTCCTCTCTACCACACTTCCAACTTTTGCTATCTACCAGAGGAAAAATTATTTGGAGTATATTTGGGGTATAAAAATACCTATGTAAACACTTCCAAGCAAAGATTCTCAATGTTCTAGACTCCGTTGCCTATTTGGGAGACATACATATATCCCCCATTGTTTCTTTTTGAATGACTTATCCAATCTTTCTTCCCAGTCCTTTCTAACCTCCTCTGATTGATTCTTATAGTTATCATGCAATATTTTGTATGCTTTACTAATTACTCCTTTTTTTTTTTTAACAGCAGCTTCCGTTCTAGATTCTACTAAAAACTCTGCCAGTGCTGGTCTTTCGCTTAGGATCCCCCTAGTTCTTTCTCTTTACCTATAGTCTGACATCAATATTTGATAGGGAAAAGCAATCTCTAGGATGCAGTCCAAATAAATACTTGGCCGTTTCCCTTCTCTAATTATTTCCTCACAATACCTATAAATAGGACATGCTGGAGGGACAGATTCATAACCCAGAGGATCCCTTCACTCTGGAATAAAATCCCAGTCCAGGTTAGGCAGAGTCCCTCATTGACTCTCTTCAAGAGGAATCTTGATGAGTGGATGGGAGATCGTAGGTTTACCCCGGGTATCACTTCTGTGTCACTGTTAGACAGAGGCACAGTATACTAACCTCGAAAAAGGGCATAGAAAAATTAATTTAAAATGGGTGGCGAAAGCCAAACACACTCTGGCTAGGCTTATAAATGCCCTAGGGCAGATAGCCTAGTATGAACCTATGAACCTTGGTTCTTTTTCTAGTTTTCTCCAATAAATTCCAGCTCCCTCTTGTCTATCGTCTGTATACAAAATTGCAGTCATCCCTATCGGCAGAATCTTCTTTCTCCATTCCCATGTTGGCTTACTGCTTAGAATTCTTTCTGCTGCTTTATGAATATAATATTCTATTGGTTATTGTTACTCTCCACAGGGATCCGCATCCAAAATCCCCTTCTCTCCTTGTTTCTTGAGTGTCTCCCTGTTTAATCATCTGTTTCCACTTCCAATTATAGGTTTCTGCTTGTGCTATGTATAGGAGTCTTAACTGGGTAGCTTTGAATTACCCCTTCAAACCAGGCAATCCCAAACCACCTTGTTCTACTGGAATCAGCTTAACCCAATTGAATCTTGCCATCTTCCCCTCCCACATAAGATGCTTCAGCTCTTTATTAATTGCTATCCACAACTTCTCTGGTTGATAAAAATATCCCTGACCTGTGTATAAAACTAAAGGGGCTAGAAACATTTTAACTGCTTGTACTTTGCTACACTTACCCATATAACAAAGCTTCCAATTTCTCGGTTTTTGTTTTGTCTTTTGTTTAGTCTCTTCCCACATTATGCAGGAAGCTTTTCATCTTAAGGTGGTAATATGGACAGCTACTTACAGCTTGGCAAGACCCTTCTTCTGGATTTGTCTTCAATTCAAGCAAAATGAAACTTGTTGCCCTTTGTTGTTGAACCTGGGAATTAACTCACCAAACTGACTGCACCCCTTACAACTTCAGACAAAACATATACGACAGACAGAGGCAGTTCTTTAACTTTCAGACACATCAAAATCTTTGCAAAAAGGGCAAAATATGCATCTTCAGACTTACATGCCGTAATGGTTTAAACAAGTGGAATTGACCTGTTGTTTGAGGTTGTCCCCATCCACACATATATTATGTGAAGTTGTTTGCAGAGGTGTGCATAGGATGGGAAGGTGCCACCAATTTTACACATAAGACACCTTTGGAAACCCTGCATGTTCTCTGTACTAAAAAAAATGTACCAACCAACAGTGAGTGGTATGATGTGGAAACCCTGCATATTCTCTCTCTCATGTGATCAAAATCAGCATCTCCACTAACAGAGTATGTACAGTTAAAAAGGAAGAGCATTACACTGAAAATGATTTTAAACTCTGTGTACACATCTTTTGATCCTTTTCACTAACGGCTGATAAGATGTCCTGTGCTTCCTCAGAATGCACTGTTATATAGATGTAGCCTGCTATATAACTTTGGTGGATTGTCATCTTACAGTTGCTAACTTTGGCATGGATGCTACTTTGTAAATGACTCACTTCTGGAAGGCAGGACTCGAGTATGGTGATGCCCTGTTAAACAGTTTCACTCCTCTCCCTCACTCTGTAATGTGTCTTCCAGGGTACCTAATGCACTTCTTGTGGGCACAGCACCAGCTGGTGGAGCAAAGCTTTGCCATTTCATGATGATATACAAAACAAATTACAGCTACATTGATTTTTTACAGTAAGGCCTGTTATTTGCACCCTACATTGCGTGGCTTACATGGAGTGGTACTCATGCAAATTTGTAACAAATAACTCTTTCAGTGAAACTTTCATTTTGTAATACAAAGTGTAGTCTTAGAATGAGATATGTAAGGCAATGTTTCATTTCAATGAACAGAAAACACAGATGTCATTCATTTGTAATGAACAAACATACATATAGATAATCATGTTGGGGGTTGGGCAGTTTAAAGCACCACAGGCTCTAAAATATAACTGTCTGACAACAATTACCTAACACTATAGGGAATAATGTACTGCCGTGCTGGAGAATATCAGCCATTCATCACTCAGAGTAGAATGACCATTATCTCAAAATTTTTATTTACAGTTATAGATATGAGATACTGCAGCAGCAGGATTCTGAAACTACAGGATTTTAAATACAGCAGATTCTCGACAAATTGTTTTTTTAATGGAAAACAATTTTAAATGTTTTTCCTGATCATTTTACAGTTCTGCAGTGCCAAAAGAAATCTTCCCTTGTTGTGTACTCTCCTACAAAGATATACTTACAGCCCATTTTTGGGCTTATTTGGAATAATAAGGGATTGCTTATTAATTTGTTTGCTGATCTGCTGGCATATTTTTCTCTTATATAAAAATAAGTAGATTACAGGGAATGGGAAGGTGATGAGGCTGAACATTTGATTTTACTTCTTATTTCTACACATACTATCACATATGCTTTGCTGTGAAATGCTCAAGTTATGACCAGTGGGTGGTTGTGTTGTTTTACTATTGAAGTTAATTACTATGCCCATCTCATGTTCATCACTAAGTATTTTTATTTTATTTTATGCTCTTTTGGGACACATAATATGTTAAGGGTGCCTCTTCAAAGTCCAAAAACAGTACATGCAAATTTAAGTTCAAATACGGGGAATATGTGCTACTTCTGAGACTGCAATTTTGCTGAATATCTCCCATAATGTGAGGTACAGACTTAAAGTAGTGAAATTACTGACATTCATTTAATCAGTCTCGAGAACAGATGAGAGTTAAAGCAATTGTACTGGACACGCAAAGATTACCCCATGACTACACAAACTGAGCAAGGATGATATACAAGTTTACCTTGTTGCCACTGAAAGATATGCCACCAAGAGGAATTGGGCTCAAGCGGACTGGGTAAAAGTCTGCCTTGAAAAATTACAGGGGAAATACTGGAAGCACACACATGTAAGGTTACCATACGTCTAGGTTTCTCCGGACACGTCCTCTTTTTCGGGCTCCTATCCGTGCTGTTTTTGAAAATTCTGCAATTTGTCCGGGTTTTAAAACCTGGATAAATCGCAGAATTTTCAAAAAGCAGACATCCCTATTTCAGAGTTTTTTCTCCGCTTTTTTTTTTTTGTTTTGTTTTGATTGGCTCGTATACCGGTATACGAGCCAATCAAAAAGCGGAGCTCTGTTCAATGCGGAACTGCTTGATGTTCTGCAGTGAACAAAAGAGGGTCCGCTGTGCGCATTTTTGGTTTTTGATTGGCTCATACACTGGTATAAAAAAAAAAAAAGGTCTTTAGATTTAGTCCTATAAGGGTAAAGAGCTTGCTTTTTTTTTTTTTTTGCTTTTCAACCTAAGAGGATAAAATCATTTTTTTCGTCCTCTTTCACATATAAAGAATTATGGTAACCCTACACACATGTGCACACACACACCCACACACACATATACATATATATATATATATATATATATATATATATATATAGATATATATATATATATATATATGTGTGTGTGTGTGTGTGTGTGTGTGCGCGCGCGCGCGCAAAGCTGATCATGGGGCCCTAAGAAGGGGAATGGACCAACTGCAGCCAATAACATGTCCCATTACTTGTTTCTCTCCCTCAAATTATCATAAAATTGCTCAAAATGGTCAGAGTGCATACTATTTTCTCCTTTACTTTTGAAATGAAGGCAGAAATATAGATCTAATTTAAAACTTTTAAATATTCTTTGTTGTCCAGGTTAGTCCCAATAGGCTAGTAATGTCTTTTCAGGGGAGACTGTTGGTGGTATTTATACCTACTAAGGGAAATCTGATCACGGAATTTCCCTACTCATTATGACACTCATAGTACATGACACTAACGAGTGTGAAAGTCTGTTCCATTCCTAGTGCAGTGGCAGCTGGGAGAACAGAATGCAAACATGGCAGCTAAACAGAATGGAGTAGAGGTGAATGATGATTCACTGGAGATATATACAGTTACAGAAGAGGAAAGGATCATGAAAGAAAAAGGGGAAGGAGATCATGAGGATGATACAGTAGAGTTGTTTCACAAGGAGTTGTTTGAAGAGACAAATGACGAAGTATGAGGTGAATACAACCCACCAATTGGGAGGACTGCAGGATGATATACTAGAAGTCTTGGTACAGCAAAGCAAGCCCAAGTCAGGGAAGAAATTATTGTTGGGTGAAATGATGGAAAAATACATCAGGAAGAAGATCGGAAAATGAAGAAAAGATATTTTGTGTAGGTAGTCAGAGAACAGAAAAAAACCTCAAAGAGAAAGAAGAAGAAAGAAGTTGTTGAAAAGAAAAAGTTCATGGTGAGGATTCAGAGTAAGGAAGACTTGGAAATGGACAGGTATGATGCTTGGGACAAGGCCACTGTGCCTTTAGGAATAAAGGCAAAAGAGGTAAGAGTTTTCATTTTAATAAAGAAAGAGACTTACTGTGACATATTTTTTGAAACTGCTGAAATCTTAGAACCTTTCAGAACAAATATGATAAAGAAAAAAGACATACATTCGTAGAATAAATATGCTGTGCAGACTTTTTTTCCTGAGAGACACAAAAAAGTAAATATTCAGTTTCAAACTGAAACTGAAAGAGAGACTGATAAAAAGTATTTTCTAAAGAACTTCTGTAATGAAGTAAAAGATGCATTATTGATAACACAAGACTGTGGACATGGTCTTGGGACTGTAATATGATTTAAAAAATTTAAAATGGGAAAATAATGCACATTCTAAGTACGATACATGTTTATGGTAACAGGGCTGTGGTTAAATATTGGGGACAACCAAAAACATTTTTTATAGGATTTGTAGGAAAGAGTGACATTTTATAAATAACTGTGAAAAAATATGTCATTCATGGGGGGAAACTGGTCATGATGCGAAAAACTGTGAAAAATGTGCTATAAAGGACATGTAAGGATGGATTGTGAGAAAAAAAGACTAGAATGTGATATAAGTGAGAAAGAACAATTACAGCAGGAGGAAGTAGAAAAAGGTACAAGGGGAAACAATGATATCCACCACAAAGAAATGGTTAATACACAAAAAGGGTATGGAGAGAGGGAAAGTGGGATGGAAATTAGTGAGGGTGAGGGAGAGGAAATAAATCAGACAATGGTTAAAAAGAAAAGCTCAATTGAGAAAAGGGTTACAGAGAGAAAAAAAGAAAATTCAAGGATGAAGGAATGAAAGTTAAAAAGACAGAAAATGGATAAATAAACAATTCAGTTTAAATTAAAGAGGAAGAAGTCAAATAACCTTAAGATTCTATTAATGTTAATAATATAAAGAACGTAAAAATGAGAATAGAAATATTAAAATGGTGTAATATATGTCAGGCAGATTTGATAGTACTAGAAGATATCAGGTTTCTAAATAAGGAGAAAAGACAACAGGCAGAGACACATTATGGACAGGGGGTATAGTATGGAATTTAGGTAATGAAAAATGTTCAAGGATTACAATATTATATAAGAAAGGAATATAGATTTTGGATAATACTTTAGTTAAATTAGGGAAATCAACTGTGGCAGACATTAGGTGGGAAGGGAAAGTGTACACATAATTAGCAGTATATGCATATGTGATATATAAAGACAGGGAAAACTATTTCAAAAGATAATAGATTGCGTCATAGTTATATAATAACAGGAAATTTTAATTCTGATATAAGACACACAAAGAAAAAAAATAACTCAGATAAAGTTAAGGAAGAAATAATAAAATGGGGAATTTTAGAGTTATGGAATTTGAATAAAAGTACATATCAAAGAGGAAAATTAAAAACAGGGATTATTTTTTATTTTCAAAAACTTTAAGATTGATGATAGAGGAAATAGTGGAAACAAGTTTTCCTGACCATATGGTTATATGAAGTGAAATAGATAAAAATAAGGAACATATTAAAACAGGGAAAGGCATTAATAGGATTAATGAAAAGGCGTAGAATGAAAAAGACCGAGAAGTTATAACACAGTTGTGGAAAGATCATATGACAATGAGAGATTTTTTACAAAAATTGGGCAGAATGGTGGGTAACACTTAAAGAAAATATAGAAGGATGTATTTAGTATAGGAAAATAGTAAAACATGTGTTAGTAGGATTATATGGAAGACTTGAATAAAAACTGGAGGTCAGTTATGCTGAAAAATAGTGATTTTTTAATGTTTTCATAGTTTATAAAGATTAGAAAATAAGTTGAATTTTGCAATGGGAGAAGCTATTTATGGGGTTAAAGGAAAAGGAAGCCAAGCACAATTAATTATAAGTAGAGAAATGGTAGATGACATTAAGAAAGAAAACATGAAGTAAAACTAATAGTCACTGATACTGAAAAGCATTTGATTGAATAGAGCATATTTTATTGCAACTAATGGGAGAATATAATTTTAGTATAAAGATAAAGTACATAAAATATTAAAATTAGGGTTTTAGTAAATGGTTGGTTTAGTGAAGAAATAGAGATGACTAGAGATATAAAACAAGGGTGTCCAATAAGTTGCACTGTGGTAATGAATAGTATAATAAAAGGAATAATTGAAGAAATGAAAAAGAGTAAATATGTACAGGAAAGTGGGGCGATATCACCTATTATTATGACGTATGCTGATGATATAATATTAACAGCAAAAATTAGAGAAGAAATAAAAAATACAATTATAAATGTGAATAACAGAATGCAAGAAGTTGGATTAAAAATTAATGAATAAAATGTAAGGATTTTAATATATTGAAAGAACAACTGGAAAAAAATGAGAGATTTAAAAGGACTGAGTATTATGTAGAATAGGTATAGATTGTCTTTTAATAAAAAAGTACATCTGATAAACACAATTTGAATAGGAAAATTATCATATATAGCCAGTGTTTATATGATACCAAGAGAATTAAAAATACAGTTTAATGAAATTATATTTCAATTTATTTGGGGGGTCCATATTAAACCCAATGAAAAGAGGAGTGTTATATATGGGAAATGAGGAAGAGGTTGGGTTTACTGAACATAATAAATAGTATATGAAGCTTCATTAAATTTATAGAAGGTTTTGGTATAGATAAATGAAAAAGAAAATAAGTTGGTAAAAATCAAAAAGAAGGAAGTGGGTAATAAATATTAGGAGAAAATACAAAAAAGAATGGGCTGCAATAAAAAATTAATAAAAAGGAGAGAGAATGGAGAAATGAAGACATAAGAATGTATAAAGAAAAAATACAATTGAAACAAAAAATAGAAGGTATAGAAGAAAATAGGAAAGCATGGTATAAAAATATAATGTTAAAAAATTATTGTGTGAATCCATGGGAACATTTAGTGGGGGGGAAATAAAAACTATAAAGCAAAGAAATAAAAGTTGTAAGAAGAACAACGAATGTCAAGATTTCTTAAGAAGTTTGCAAATAAGTAAGTTGCCAGTAAAGGGAAAAATGCCTCATAAAACTAAATGAAAGAGTATCCCCAGGATTCAATAAACTTCGTGCAGGCTTCGCATAGACTCTATACTGAGTTTGCATGTTTGCACAATGGCTTGTGGCAAGCGGTAGCATGCAATAAGTATTAATGACGTGCGGCATGCCCAAGTTTGGTTACATGGCTGGCAGCAGTGTTGCTGGCCAGGAAACCATATAAGCAAATGCAGATACAATTCTGTTTAAAGAAGAGAATCTATGGTCAGTGGAATGCCACACTGACTACCAGGGCTTCACAGATACCTGTGAATCTGTTACGGGAATGTATCTCCACAAAGACCAGCATAATACAGAACCATTTAACCAGAAACAGGGACATATTTGCCATAGATGCCGCATAGACATGTGGTAGAATGAAGCTTAAACATACCAGTCATCCTGTCTGGGCAAGATATGTAAACAAAGGCATACATAATGGGGAGATAAAGGGCCAAAAATAGGGACAGATTTTTAACATTGCACTTCCAAACTTAAAAGTTGACAGAATAAATCGGTCGTACATTACTAGCATGAACTTCCTGAAGAGCATGAAGTTTGAAACTCAAATGTAAGTCATCAGTTTCTAACTTCACTCCTCAATGACATGCCAATGATTTGCCAGAAAACAAAAATGTTATGAGGAAAAGATCACAAATATGTAACAAAAACTGGACATTCTGCACAAATCAAAACATCTGAGAGGTATGCACTCAAATGCAAGTAATAGTGACTCATATCAGTCCAGAGATCATCCCAGTGATATGCCAGAAAGTCAGAAATCTGATAAAACATATGGACATCCTGGGAATATTGGAACAGTTGAGAGGTATGAATGTGAAGTATATGGTCCAAACACAGTACAGGACAGTGTACCTACAGTGCAGAGTATTATAATACCCATTCCTGGCATTCTGTATTGAAGCAGTGTTAATGATCTGTAATAGGACATGGAATGCCATAATCATAAAATGATCACTCAGGGGAAGTGTGCGTGTATTGAATAAGGGCACACAGATGAAATGTAGGAATAAACACAGGGAACGAGGACAGGAGAAACTCTCTCATACAACAGAGGATGGCATGTCAATGGAAGACGGCTGTAGCAGCAACACCAAACACATATCTATATGGTACAGTACGAACTGTAAAGTGAAAATGTGTTGTCTGTGACTATCACACAACGTGACAAGAATGGGGAGGATGTCTGTATGAGATAAGCATCCTTACATGAGTAATGCAAAGGACATCTATCAGGATCTGACATGCAATTGGGGTAAGGAGCATATTGTGAAGCTGTGCAACCTGTTATGCCTGAATATGTGTGTACTCTCAGCAGAGGTCTCCAGCAAGGTGGCCAAAGGTAAAGGATAATGGAAAACATTGCAAGTACCAACCACAATCAAGGACAATAACAGAATAGTACCACCACTAATCCCCCGGCTCTGACATAACATATGTGATGTGGAGCGATAAGAGATGCGCCTGCACACACACACTTGAACAACTATTAAGATATCCACACTTTATGAGTATAACCATGCACTGTCCTGGCACTGCTATATCTGTATGTGACAGTATGGGCAATACAGGCTAGTTGCCTTGTGTGCATGGCATATATCAAAATCTCCATTTTCACAAACGATATACATGGCATTATTGTAGTCAAACACCTACGTATGTAGTGTGCACATAAGCAGAACAGGTAACACACGTGCATTTGGTGTAACAAATTGATTGGTGTTCTGCACCATCACACAGTCATGTATATCCACAAAAAGAATACCTAGGTATAGCCACTAAGCTGTGTGACAGTGCACAGTGACAAAGGTGGTACACTTCAGTTACACATCACTGGAAGATTTGTAGGGAGGTACATGAAGAAGGATGCATTGTACACAGTCACTGATGTGATGAAGGCTGGGAACTATGAAGGTATTATGGCCTCTGATGTGAACGTCCTTCACATACCCAGTACTTGTGTTACATTCAGTGGAGGTTCTGATGAAGCTAGGGAGATTCCTTAACATGGATTTTTTTACTGTACTGTTTTAATAAAAGTGGAGATTCCTGATGCTACATTGGTGTTTTTACCTACTGGAACATTCAAGGGAGTAGTCAGCACTGTAAACACATGCGAGTGGATGTACCACTTACCATCTACCCCAGGACATGGGTCACATACCTATTTGTCTGATAATAGGGTGTGATGTCCACATTATACTTCAGTGGTGTGTTTGTTTCCTGATTCAACAAATCCCTCCGTGTTACTTGTCAATGCAGGTGTTGTCAAGGCTGTGGCAGCAGTTTTGTTATGTGTTGATACTGTCTGTATTATACTAATATCACAGTAGTTGTCACTGACTGCCCACCAACTGTAGTCCTTCAGGCACCTGTTTAGACACAGCATCTGTATGTCATCTATGATGTCCATCACTTAACTAACGGGCAGGAAATGTCCTAGCAGACACCCCTGATGTACTGAAAATGATTTTATGATGTGGACATTATTTTCATAAAATGGTTGATTTCTTTGTTGAATGCGAGCTGAAATCTTTTTTTTAAGTAAACAAGGTAATATTGTTTATAATTTAAACATAATGAATGGGCAGCATTGTTAACTATGTCTAAATATGATCATTTGTTCTTTAAGCCTTTGGACAAGGGGAACAATTTGGTTATTATGCATGTGTCACAATATTTAAAAATGTGTTATGAACATCTAAATGGCAACATAATTTATGGCAAAGTAGATGTATCTGAATATTTTACAGTGATGGAGAAATATAAACAGTTGCTCAATAAAGGCGTACAATTAAGATATCTTATCAGTGATGATTTAAAGAAAAGGTTTAATATACAAGCATGTACTATTGCTTTATTTTATTGTTTACCCAAGGTACATAAAAATATTTGGGCACCCCCAGGACGTCTAATTGTTTCAGGAAGAAATTATTTTACATACAATTTAGGACGTTTATTACATTTTTCATTGTTACCTAAAGTCATTTCATTGCCAGCATATATCAAGGATGTTTTTGATTTTTTTTTTTTTTTTTTAGAAAAACTGAAGTCAATACAATGGACAGGTAACATGTATTGGGTTACTCTTGATGTGAAGAGTTTATAAACCAATATTAACCATTGCCATGGCCTAGAGGCTGTTAGATTCTTTTTTTGGTGAGTCACCCATAACAGCATATATTGTGGATTTAATATATTTTTGCTTAACAAAAAAAATTTTGGAATTTAATAATGAAGTTTTTCATCAAAAATATGGTACAGCTATGGGGCTGGCTTTTGCCCCCTCATATGCAAATTTAACAATGGGGTTATCTGAGTTGGAATATATCTAAAGAAAAAGATTTTTTCTCCAGTATGTTAAATGTTATTACAGATTTATAGATGACTTAATTTTTTTTTATGTGAAGGTGGTGAAAAGAATTTAAAAGCATTTTTGGATGAGTTACAAGTTAAAAGATTTAATTTACAGTTTGACGGAATTCAAATAGGGATGGAAGTTCCTTTTTTAGATGTAGATTTAAAGTTAAGTGAAGCTGAAGGACTCACCACTAAGGTACACAGAAAATTTCAAGGTGATATAAATTATTTAAAAGCTACCAGTTTTCACCCAAGACACATGATAGAGGCATTACCATATGGGGAATATATATATACCTCTTTAGATTATGTAGTGATGAACAAGATTTCTACAATGAAGTTGGTTATACTTTTAGAATGTTTGAGAAAAGAGGCTATAAAGAGGATATATTACAAAAAGGGTGGTCAAAATTTAATATTGAATATAGAGAAAATCAGATGAATAGATGGAGGCCAGGCAATGGTGAACGTATTAATAAACAAGTAGACCCTAACATGTATTTTGTAACCGCATATAGTGGGTTTAGTAAGAAATTGATGAATATTGTTCAACAAGAGTGGCAATTTTTATATTCCTTGAAGGCTGGCTGCACTTGGATGCCCAAGAAATTAGTAAGTTCATATTGGGTTGGTCACAGTATACAACATTTTTTGGTTAAATCTAAATATAAAAGTCCTAGTGAGACTTTAGTTAGAACCATGAGTAATAGGGGTACTGAAGGATGTGGAAAATGTAAGGCATGTAAATTTATTGCACCTTGTTTTAAGTGTATTAATGGTCAGAGATTTGAAGTTAAAGAGCAATTTAGATGTGACACTGAGGACATAATTTATGCCCTCAGATGTCCATGTGACAAAATTTATATTGGAGAGTCTAAAAGGGCCTTTAAAATAAGGTTATTATAACACATTTGTGATACAGATAATCAAAAAGAACAATGTTCAGTAACACAATATTTTTTAAAAGCACATGGGGTTCTGTAAGGGGTCTACAAGCCACCATTTTGAAAAAAGTGGATCAAATTCATTTGGGTGAAGGCAGTGGAAAAAATAAACTTATTTTTAAAGAAGCTATTTATATACTGAAATTTGATACCTTGGTTCGCAAGGGAATAAATGTGGAGTTTAACTGGCAAGTGTTACTTTAAAGAACTTGTCCTTTTAATTTTTTAATCATTTGATTAAATGATTGTTTGATAGTGCTCACTTTAAGAGTATATAAAATATGTGTTTTAGCTGTCTAGTTATGTACTCCCAGAAGGCATTTTTTGCTGAGTTGTCAGAGAGTAAGAATAATGCATTTGATTTGGAGGTCCTGGCTTTTTGCTGTTTTTTAGTTTATGAGTGTATTGTGTGGTTTTTACCCATGATGTACTGATCTGATCACTGGACATTTCAACATAGTGAGATGCCATGTATGTCATACACTGGTCTACCCATTTGGTGATATAGCTGCTTATGTCCACAAATGACAGAATTAGTTGAATACCTCAGTATGGATTTGTGTCAAATGCCTTGACCTGGTCAAGCTCCACAAGATGATACTGCTGTCATCATGCATGCCCTCGATGACCTCTTTGAGGGCATCTATCAGATGTAATGGACTTGATGGAGCATTAACGCCTCATGCAGGTCTGTTGCACACACCTGGAATATTACTAGTGTACATGCAGAAGAGGGCCATGATGACATGTTGGTGTACCTCACAGTCGGGAAGAGTCAAAATGTCTCTAAACATGCATGCATGCATCAGGTGCTGTCCCCCCAGCTCCAATGGATGCATGTTGATATACACCCTTGTATGGGAACATAGGCCATGTGAAGGGTGTGTTGAACTTTGTATCCAGAAGGTGCATGCGCCGAGTCATGCCATATGTGATTTGTGATGTGTCAGCCCACTGATCCCATGTGATAGGCCTGGATGAGGGTAAGGCAGTGCATACTGCCTATCATGACCTGGGCTAGGGTTTTGACACAACCCTCCATGCAGAAACCATTGAGAAAACCTCCAAGCTAGAGATTAACCCTTATGTCAGTTGATGGGTAACCAATTGGCTAACTGACAGAACACATCATGTGAAAGTTGGTGAATCAACCTGTAGGAGTACAGCTGTCACCACTGGCAAACCCCAGGGATCTGTGGTTAGCCCTTCATGGTTTGAACTCTTTGTTGACAGTTCAGGCTAAAGTATATGGTCTTTGCCTTACCAAGTTTGCTGATTCTTGTATATTGTGTGTAATCATTGTGTCCACCAATGGTGATAACACAGTACAGGAAAAGCTAACAAAGACAAATGAATGGTGACAAAGGCACATGATCGACAAATAAATGCAGAAATGTTTGTAATGTTGTCTTTCTGAAAATTTAAATTCCATGTTAATCATAGCACTGTCAACAGTCCTGCTATGCAGAAACCTAGTGATGCAAGCACCGCAAACACATTTAGATAGCACTATAAACTATGACCACCAAGTGTCCAAACTGGTAATGAAAGCGTATGTTGTGCACATCATAAATCACACCATCATACTGAGATTTTAGAGTTGTATGACAGCACTGTAGCAAACCTCATCACAACACTAATAGAGTATAATGATCTCTTTTTCATGTACCTCACCAGACACGCAGCAGCTGGAGAGACTACAGGACATTCTCAGCAAGGTAACACAGGGCCTACAGATCATGCCATGATGTATCTGGACAGATTAAAAGCCATGCTACTGTAATCTTTATTGTATAGAATAAGGTGACTTCTGCCTGGGCTTCAGGCCAGTCTCTGACCCTGCACTGTTGGGAAGTCTGCATATCCAAAAAACTGATATAGCTGATGATATCAGCAGTGTCTAGTGAGGAAAATATAAGTATTTCACATGATGATGTAAAACGCTCTCTGTAATGTCAAGCAACAGGTCTCTCTCATACACACACGCATGCACACACACACATACACACACACACACACACACACACACACACACACACAATTGACTGCAGTGAGAATAGAACACCTACTTATCTAAGTACACAGACTACAGAATCCAGTACTTTATGCCAGCACCATGGCACAAGTCTGACTTTTACAAGACTGCAAGCCAACATAGTATATGACATCAGCAGTGCATGTTGTAGAGAAGTTGGGAGGCCTGCATGAAATGGATCTGTAGGCATGTGCAAGTATCAAAATATTATCAATTCATGGGATTGGAGCAGTAACTGCAGGATACACACTTCTGCTCTTCTGGCTAGACACAGACACAGACACACACACACACACACAGTCGACTCCAGTGAGAAGAGAACCCCTACACCCAAGTACATAGACTACAGAACTCAGTACTTTAACAAGTGCCATGGCACAAGTCTGACTTTTAGATGGCTGCAGGCCAAATTAGAGCGGATGACATCAATAGTACATGTTGGAGAGTAGTAGTTGGGAGGTCTGATTTAATGGATGTGTAGGCATGTGCAAGCATCAAAATACCATCAGTAAATGGGATTGGACACACACACACACACACACACACACACACACACACACACACACACACACACACACACACACACACACACGTCCAGTTGACTGCGGTGAGAAAAGAACCCCTACCTAACTACACAGACTACAAAACACAGTACTTTACGCAAGCACTACGGCACAAGTAGGACTTTTACAAGACTGCAGATGAACTTTTAGTAGATGACATCAGCAGGCCATGTGGGAGATAAAATGTTGGGAGACCTGTATAGACTCATACCTTCATATGAGACTAGATTAATGGCCCCACGGTGTTTAGAAGCTTAGCTATAAAAACACAAGTACTCTTATTGAGCATAGTTGGATGGCCATTGTTAGCAGAGGATTTTCTGAACAGCACTAACTGGCCCTGTCCAAGAGGGGCATAGGTGCCACCCCAGAGGTGACTTTACAATCACCCAACCAGTAGTCAAGGCTGTGCCTGAACAGGGTCACTGAGGAGCACTGCTTCACATGCAGTGAGAGCTTATTAGAGAGGAGTGTGAGTCACTGGGGGATATCTCTCTCTCCAGCATGTTTTGTTTATATCACAGGCTAGGTTTAGAACCCTGGGCCAAGTTATTCTTGTCGCACTTGATTTGTAGATGTCCAACATTTCCAGTATGGCACGGTCTATGACTGCTCTGTAGGGCAGGCATAGATCACCTCTCAGCAGCCTGCATAATACAGAGTACACTGATGGGTTTTTCAGTCTTTCCGTGTATGTCATGTTTGTAGGTCCTGGCGTCTCCCAGGTACAATCATTTGTTTTCTCCAATTGCTGCAGGTGTCTGGTGAGGTACAGACAGAAGGGAGCATTGTACTCAATTAGTGGTCTGACAAAGGCAGAGTACAGCAGACGTATGAGCACCCCGGTCTTGGATGTGATATCCATATATATGATGTGCGCCATGCAGAACGTGTGTGTCATCATCATGAACACACAGTGATGAAAGTGTAGATTGCTATCAACATGCGTTCCTAAGTCTCAAAGCACTGTGTTTGAGCTCACAGAGGTGCTATGTATATAATAATTAGCAGGGGTACTTCATTTCCAAAGGGCATAATCAGCCATCGTATGCTTTAAGGTTCAGTCCCCGAGTATGGCACCAATCATTTGTGTGTGGCAGCCCATTCCTTCATATGTTACCATCATTGTGGGACTCTTAGTGTGTCCAGTGATCAGTCATCTGCAAACATGGTAAACCACAGGCTATCTACCATTGCCTATGCTTCAGGGAAGTGGTTTGCAAACAGTTGAGGACCCAGCACATATCCTTGTGGTATTCTAATGATAATTTGGCTACTGGTGGAGGTGCAGTCCCCAACTTTGAGTTTGTGTGTTAAGTCAGTCAGCCAGTGGCCTATCCCTAAACTACTATATTGCTAACTTCCCACATGTGAGATCTTCACTATGACACATGAATGGGAGATAATGTCAAAGACTTTGGATCAGTCAACACAGGTGGTATGTCCTGTTATCCCTCATCCAGGTCTGAGGGGTCAGAATCCAAGAAGTCTACAATGTTCAATGAGCAAGATCTACCCTTGACAAAAAACATGGGTAGTATCAAGTATGTTGAAGGTCACCTATGTCCCTGTGGGTATGGTCCATGCCAATTCCTTCTCCAGCCCTGCAGTAAGTCTTTTAGGCATATGGGTCAATACTTGTAGTTCTGCATGCTACCAGACTGATGTGCATTGTACAGCACACATTTGATATTACATTTTGTACTGTGGTCGATATATGTGTGGGAACAGTACTGAGACACCAAAGTTGCAGTACTTTTTTAAATATGTGACATATCATTAGATAGTGTCCTCATGTTGTGATGCTTACACACGTAATTTCATGTCATACACAGACAATGAACAGTAAATAGCAGTAATACAGCCTAATATGTACATTTCCATAGCACATCGAGCAGCGGGTTGTGTGAAGGTTGGCAAAGTGTATACACATGTTTGAGCATAGGTAAGCAGTGTGCAAATGCAAGCCACAATGCTAAAGTCTGACAGTTAGTACTGAGTCTATAAATACATTTGCTGCTTAACTGACTCTGTGGCAGCATGTTTTAATACATTGATACATTCCGTGTTTGGGCCAGATGGTACTGGGTTTGAATACAGGTGTATCCAATACATTTAAATACATTTTAACTTATTGCCTCCATATCTAATACCTTTAAATACATGTAAATACATTGACACCATTCCCCATCCATGTGTGCTGGTGAGTGATGCACACTTTCATTCAGAAATGCCTTATAGAGGTGAAATGGGTAAATAAGACAGTGATGAAATGGGGAGCAAGCAAGGAGGAGGAGGAGAAGAACAAAGGGAAATAAGGGCAGGGATGTGCAGGAGGGAGATAGGACAAAACCATAGCTAGGCACCTTCAGACAGAGAGGGATGGCCACATCACAATCATGTTGTATAGCCAATTGGACCAAATCAAGTGTGTTGTATGCGAAATGGGGACGATTTATTTTTTTGAGGGACAGGTGTCCATTTTTTTTTTTTTTTTGTAGCGAGAGAGGAATGTTGGGGAAGGGATGTAGGAATGTCTGAGTGAGGTGAGCTGGGCAGGTGAGGAAGCAACTGCAGACAGACAAAGACAAGCAAGACAAGAGACAGGGATGGTGATGGACACAAACAGATGGAGGACACCATGGCTGAGGTGAGGCTGGGGAAATCCCAAGCCGATGGTCATCAAAGCTGTGTGACAGTGAGAATTGAGTCCTAACCCATTGGACTGTCATCACTGTCACCTCACTCTGCCACTTGCCGAAGTGCTTGATGTCTCCTCTTCCTGGTATGTTGCAAAATGAGACACAGCAGCCTCTTCAGCCAGAGTAGGTGTGCACTAACAGTATACGCACAACTCTATGCACCTTCATTGGCAATTCAGAGCAGGTGATAAAATCACCACCTCCACCACTGTTCCCAGACAGTATCACTGTACCAGTCTCCAGGGAAGGACTACCTGGGGGGGGTGATTAGTGCAAGGGCTGCAGAGATGGTGCTGCCACGTTGGCTCCTAGATGTTCATAGGTTGGTACTAGACCATCAGCCCCAGGGCCTATACAAGCCTAGCCATAACAATTCCCTGGCTATTTCTTCCCACATTATTTACTTTCCTGGACCCCTGTCTAGCAGGGCGACTGACGTGATCCCTGGGGTGAATTTCCTTTCTCCCATCCAATCGTCAAGGTTCCTCTTGAAGAGGTCCAAAGAGGCACTCTGCTTGACATGTATGGGCAATCTATTCCAGAGTCTGGGGAGTCTCTGGGTCAGGAACCTATCCCTCCAGCATGTTTTGTTTATTGTGATGACAAGGTTTAGATCCCTGGTGCTGGACCCAGTGGAGAGGGGCAGGGGGACTCTGTAGGGCAGGCCTACCCAGCTATGCTGTGCAGCATTAAGTGATGTGGTACACATGGGTGGCATGGACACATTTTGACAACACGTAATACGATTAAAAAAAATACAAAAACAAAATTAAAATAAAATAAATTGAGATAAGGGTTAGGGAGAGAGAAAAAAAGAGAAGATTAGTACCTTCATATGTGACATACAATGCATTGATACAATACTTTGACTCTATGATCTTAACTTTTGCTTTTAGGACTACCAACGCCAAACAGATAACACACTATACTGCAAATTGCAGCAAGTACTCCTTGATGTGTGCATATAATGCACATTTGTGTGTTCCAATTTTACAAATTACAGCTCACTGCAAGGCATTTGTGCCACTGGTACAGGGGTTTGAATTTAAATATAACTAAAGAATTAACAGTGTTGTGCAGTTGGGAAGTGTGGTATTTGAAGCCACAACCTCTGATTAAAGTCTAATATTGTACTCTTGGTTTGTGTAACAGACGAAGTGTGGTATTTGAAGCCACAACCTCTGATTAAAGTCTAATATTGTACTCTTGGTTTGTTTAACAGACTACTGCATGCATACTTGCTTTTGCAGTTCAGATAAGCATGCCCAATTTGATACAACTCTACAAAATACCAAAAAAGCTATCTAACTTTTAATGCTACAATATTACTACTCTTTTGCTGGATACATAACATATACTTCCCTCATCCTCACTAATCTAGCCCTGTGCCTCATGATCATATGCAGCTGTGGAAAAAACAGAACAGAATATCATTATGAATACCAGTCTTGCCTATATTCAGCTTTTAATTCTTATAAGTAGTCTCTGTAGTTGATGCTTACACAGGTGTGGGATGTCTGCAGTCTAAAATTCCCTGATCCAGCGGTTGAGGGTATCCTTCTTCCTCCTCCCTAGGTCACTGTAGTGATGCCTACCTACACTGGTCACCTGTGAGAGGGATACCGGTGGCAATGGTTACTGCCTGGGCTAAACTATCCTAAGCTTCTGACTTATACTGGGAGTCAGAATAGTCCCCCTGAAGAAGCCTGGCACTGTGGTCCTTAACTAGGAGTCCAATAAAAACCTTGGATGCCTGGACACCCCACCTCTGTGTCCAAAACCTGACATCTTCCCCATGAACACCTGTCATGTCTGCCATACACCTAGACAATGGAGAATGATACTTTCCCAGGAGTATGCACACTGAAAATGTGCTCCGCTTACCACCACGCAAATACTGTGATCGGCAGTGAACATCTCCAAGCACCTTGTCTGTGATATGGTAAGAGTGGCAAGGAGTGAGGCATTACATAATTGCTGTTGCAATTTCAAGGTTATTGAATGTACAGGCAGTTGTGTATGTGTGTTAGGTAAACGTGAAGGCCATGCCAGTCCAGATAGCAGAAATATACTTACAGGAATATAGTACACAGTATACCCACAGTCATTCATGTGATAATAAATGTGATAATACATAGATATATACATAAAAAAACTGACAATACTAGTGTCTCAGCCCTCATACATATAATTAATATCAGCTCCACTATGTCAAGTCTCATAAGTGAGAGTGACTATAACGGTAAGTGGAACAACAGTAAAGGTGTATGGAGTATCCTGTGTTCGAACCCAGGAGCATGTGTGCATGGCAGTCCTACAATTATGCCTGTTGCCACAATAAGGTTAAGAGAACACTTATCTATGTTGCAGTTCATTGCTATCAACTGCAATGTCACAGCAGTAAAACAAAGGTTGCACACCCTGTACTAGAATCCAGGACCATCAGTACTCCAGCCCTACAATTACACCTGCTGCCATAGGAATAGTTACATGACACTCCTTATTTTACTAATAATTCATAAGGTCTCGCTGTTAACCGCCATGCAATGTCACTTAGCAGGTTTGTGCAATGCCCAATAGTATTAACTGAATGCATCCGGTTTCTATTTTTGGCTGTCTGGGCTTTGTCTGGCCAGTTGTTCAGTTTGCGCATGGCCATGCCGATCACGCTCCAAGAGTGGCAGTACTTCCACTGCTCCATCAGTGAGTGTGCTGTCCACACCCAGACATGGTAGGCCATGGGGGTCCGGGTCCTGGGCTTCCCTGTTTAAGGACCTTGTTCAGCAGGTATCAGTCACATTAAGGTAGGAGCACTGCATCTGACTGTGGGCATGGACATGCCAGTAAAACTCCTGGCAGAGCCAGTTTTTGTGGTCAGAAATAACAATGATGAACCGCCAACCTCTACCATGCATAGCTCACACCTGTCCGACATACAAAGATGTAGAACCAGCACACTGCTTGGCTGTATTCATGGTGACACTCACACACCAATTTCACCTGGAGGCTCTTATAGACACAAACATAACAGCTACTCATTTTGTCTCACTGGACATTTGTTGGTCTATCCAAATGTCTACCTGCTTCTCTTTCTTACCCCCCCCCCTCCCCACATACACACACCAACCTGTACAAGTGATAACTGTGCCATATCCCCATTTTCTATCATTTTGATTCAGGGATACATAAACTTTGTGTCTGATGCTCAGGGTGCATAGCTAACTTAGTGCTTAGTATATCTGCATTTGTGATGTTGAACTGGTAGTTGTAACTTTGACTTAGAAAGTTAGACAGCTGATAGCATAAACATTTCCCAAATTTATTGTGAATAATTTTGTGAGGGTTTTGAAGTCAGAAACTACAATGTGTATCATTGCTTTCTAACTTCTCTCTTTAATAATTTTCCAGTACAAACGTATGGTGCTATACTGAGGGCATGTAGTGATCATCAGTACTTTTGAGAGGTATGACTTCATGATTTTTTTGATGCCTGAGATCTACTACTTAATGGACACATATAAGTCAAAAAGTCTCTGCTTTCACATGTTAAGGTACTTTCTGTATAAATCTTCCATCTTTTACTTGCTTACTGGACCAAGTATTGAAATATAAGGACATGCCACACATTCATATTATTAAACAATGCATTCCAGATTCAGGACTTACCTTGTAGATGCAGCAGTTGCCACAGTTTTAGTTCAGGGCTGAATCTGTCTGATGCAAGCAGTACACAGCCAATACATGGGGAGGTAAAGGTTGTGTGAGTTGCCTGGCATCAATGTTAATGCATGTTTGTGAGTAGGAGGAAGGTTTCAGGCCCCTAGGTAGTGAATGAGTGTGCTATGCAATGTCTTTTAGCCAATGCAAGGGCATACTCAGCATGCCCAAGTCTGCCTACACCCACAGCAGCTGGTGGTTCCCCCTCTGACTCCTTGACTGCCTTTTTAGCTGTGGTGACCTTAGCAGGATGTGTGCCCCTTCCTATTGTTGTTCCTGCTGATGCTGTTGCCTCAAGATTATGTTGTGTAGCATGGCACATACTGTGAATATTTCTTTACATGTCCATGGATTGTACTGCAGAGCCCCCACAGATGTATACAGGTACCGGAACTATGACTTCAGCAACCCAAACACACACTCTGTGACATTTCTGGTTTGAGTGTGTGCCTCATTATGGCATTCTTCCACGGGTGTGTGCAAATTTATGATGGGTGTATACAGCCTCAGCTCCAGTGCATAGCCTGCATCCCCCAGTAAATGATCCTGTGGAATATCTCTCCAGCAAACATCTGGTACAGTTGGGAGGTTTACCAGATACGTGAGCCCTGGTAACTGCCAGGGTTGCCAGCACACACATTCAAGATTATTCCCTTGGGCATTACACACAACTTGGCATTTGATAGAGTAGTAGGTCTTTCTGATTATGTGGAGCCTACCTTGTTCCTTGGGTGGTGTCTTCATTTCTTTATCTGTGCAAACTATGTCACCCAGTACTTCAGGGTAGTGTACTATGCAGTAGAACTCCTGCATATTTCTGTCCCTCTCCTCAGAATTGTGGGGGAAGATATATGTGGTCATTGGCATGCTGGAGCACAGCATTCAAGAATTGGTGGAGGATAATGAATGCTGATGCCACCCCCAGCATGTCCCCTACTGGTCTCTGAAAGGTACCTGTAGCTAAGATTCTAAGGGCTGCACGCACCTTTGTCTCCACTGGGATGGGGTCCCTGTCCACCCTGTAGTGCTCTACAATTTCCACATCATGTAGGCTGTGAAAAGTTAAACAGGGCCAGAAAACTCTTTTCTTCTTCAGCCTAGGCTTATCAGCAGCAGCAGCAGCAAGGCATTCTATAGCTATGTCAGGAATCTAAGTGGCAATTCTCAGATCTGCTCTGAGCTACAACAGAATGTCATTAAATATACTGATCCCAAGGACATTGCCAATATCCTGGCAGATTGATTCAGGGCCAACTTCACCCCCCTCTCACCCCCTAAAGGACCCATCTCAATACCGAAAGATTGCCAAGTTCCAGTAATCACAGCCACACAGGTAAAAAACGCACTCTCCAAAGGTAAGAATAAATATAGCATCCATGGGACCAGAAGACATCCCGGGCTGTGTACTACATGAACTACAAAATGAACTGGCACCTCACCTAAGTGTCATGTTTAATCATAGCCTCACCATAGGGCTTCATGCCCACTGAATGGCGCACAGCTACAGTTATCCCACTCCACAAGGGGGGATCCACCTTGGATCCTGGGAACTACCGTCCCATTAGTCTGATGAGCCTGATCTGCAAGGCCATGGAATGTACCATCATGGAACTTATAAACAAAGACATTGGCAACCTTCAAACACTGGACCCCACCCAGTTTGGGTTTGTGAAGGGCCGATCGTGTCTTCTCAACCTGACTGCTTCAAATCAGTCACTAAAGCCGTGGATGAGCCAAGGCCTTCGACACCACTGTGGAATCCTAGATAAACTTACAAAGCTGGGCATAAATCCCTATGTCACTCGATGGGTTGCCAAATGGTTTACTGAAAGAACCCACACTGTAAAAGTAGCCAACTCCAAATCCAGCTCCAGACAAGTGGAGTACCTCAGGGTTCAGTCCTGGGACTGCTCTTGTTTGGCATCTACTTCTCTGAAGTACAGGCCAACACTAAGGGACTCTGGCTAACAAAGTTTGCAGATGATTGCAAACTGGGAGCCATTAATGAATCCGCAAATGATGTGGATATTCTATAAAAGGGCCTTACAGAAACAGATGCTTGGTACCAGAGCCATGGGCTCAAGCATAATGCCAAGAAATGTATAGTTATCCCCTTTGGGAAAAACCATGTACTCATGAATTACCACATAGGTGGCAGTACACTAAACACCAAAAGTGTGATAAGAGACTGAGGAACACAGCTGGACAGTGGTCTCACTTTCGATAACCACATCGCCACAACAGTCAGGAAATCCTTCTATGTGGCACACCTCATCATTAAGGGCTTTTCATCCAGAAAAAATGTAGTCGCTGTTCCACTGTATTCATCCCTCATTAGATCCATCATAGAGTACAACATCCCGTTTGGTATGTGCCTCACAAGACATCTGCAACAACTGGAAAAGCCACAGAAACACCTCACTAAAAGAATCACAGGCCTAAAGCAGATGCCCTGTGCTGACCGACTAAAAAAACTGCAGCTATACGCTGTTGCATATCGTCTAGTCTACTCAGAGGAGATCTTTGCTTAACATACAAGGCCATGTCAAACCAAGAGCTGTTGGACATGCTACACTTAAAGAAATCCCAATCCATCAGAGCCACATGCTCCAGAGATGTAAATCTTATCACAATGAACAAAACATGCTGGAGGGATAGGTTCCTGACCCAAGACTCCCCATACTCTGGAACAGACTGCCCATTCATGTCAAGCAGAGCGCTTCCTTGGCCCTCTTCAAAAGGAACCTTGATGACTGGATGGGAGATAGGAAATTTACCCCGTGGATCATGTCAGTCGTCCTGCAAGACAGGGGTTCAGGGAAGTAAATATTGTGAGAAGAAATAGCCAGGGAATTGTTATGGCTAGGTTTGTACAGACCCTAGGGCCAATAGCCTAGTACTAATCTATGAAAGCAGCAGCACCCCCTAACATTCTGTCAACACAGATGCTTTATGGTTTGCTGAATAGCTCCTCCATGTTGGATCGGCTGATTAGCATGCAATTCAGCAGCTTATGTTGTAATTAGCATGCCACAGTGTTTACCTTGTTTGTGTGGGGAAGTGTGCCTCTACATGGCACTTACTGAATCTAAAACTGTCTGTGGCCATTTAGTCTTTATGGAATTCCCCCATATGTCTTTTTTGTGGAGAGCTAGACAAAACAGAACTTAATTTTTTAACATGTAAAAGATGTTATGGGAAAAAAAATTAAAAGAAAATAAAATAGTTAATTAATTTCAAGATTATAATCAGATAAATATGGATATGACCGAATATTTTTTATGGCAAATATAGTAAAGACTATGTCAACAATTTAGATACAAAATGTCTGTATAATATGGACAATTTGGAATGAGAGACTGAATGAGGTTATGTACAACAGAAGGTGGATGTTAACCAAATATAATAAGGAAAATTAAGTGGTGGTTGTAGAAAAAAAAAGGGGGGGGGGGTTCTATACATATACAAAAAAACATTAATGACGTAGGAATGTAGCGTTTAATGTAAATATATTTTTCTAGTAAATATGTAAATAGTTCTATAGATAAAAAATCCCCTACTCTTTTCAATAGCTAAGGTGGAAGTAAAAGATCTCTCAGCACCTACCATTAACGTAGACACATGAGGCCTCAGTTTAACATCTCTTCCAAAGGATGATACACTCAGGAGTGCAATTCCTTCACTTCTATTTTAGTAACTTAAGTCTCTTTAAATACCTGCTGTTGAAAGTCCTTTTTCTGACTATCCCTCTCCGTTTTGACATTACGCAGAAAAATGGAGGACTCTGTTAAGTTCCCTCTCTTCACTTAGTGGGTTTATCACTATGGGTCTTTCTCTTCACACAGTCATGTTTCATTACTTTACTGGCTGAACTCTTCTGATAAAGTTATATACCATGCATATTAGATTCTTCCCTTTCATTTTCTTAGCTGCAATGACTTATTGCACTAATTTAGCAACTGTGGATTCCTGATAAGATCCAGTAACAGGTTTCTGATAATAAATAGATTTTTCCAAGACCTCCAGCTAAAGCCAGGTTATAGCTCCTTTTGAAGCTTCTATCTGTATCCCTTTTCTCTTTCTCAAGACTTTGCATATTTTAACATTGTGTCATGCCAGTTCTGCACCCATCCATTCAGGTGCCTAACTACACCCCCACCCATAATTTCCACAATGCCTAACAGTAAGGAAGGTCTCGGCCAGTTATGACATCACATGTCAAATTAAATACTAAAGTTGTGAAATGTAGTACTATACCTAACAGATTATGAATTTCTGCATCTGTTAAAGGTTACTCTTTCCTGTCTCAGAGGACATTAGTAATAGCACCTTTCTCTTTTCATTAGTCTTACGCCAATGCTCACATGGTTCATTTAAATGTGACCACGGTCTCCGAATCTAGCAAACCTTTCTATACCTTCCTATCCTCTAGCACTGACCATATGCTTGCTAGTGGTACACAGAGAATAAGCAGATTCTACTATACTCACAGTTATTTTATCATATTCCCTATATCCCTCTCTGTTATAAATTACAAATATTTGATACTTATCCAATGCCCAGAATGGACAAGCTAATAGAGAGGCCAGGAAAATGTTCTGATCACACTAGATTTAAATAAGAGATACTGGTAGATTCCCTTCGCCTAAAACCATGCAAAAGATAACATTCTGCTCAACAAGGGTCTTTTTTACTGCACTGCCATACCATTTGGACTTCACACAGAACCCCGGCCTTTTTTCAAAGGCTCACGGATAAAGTTAGCTGTACTGGAATCTAGGGAAGGACATAAAGTTAATAGTACCAATAGTAAGCTTTGTATGATTAATGCAAAACAATTAAGAAATGTGATTGGAAAATGGAAATAACTAGATCCTAAACAGAAAAACATGTCAAAAACTGGTTCATACTCATAACCAAAATACAGATGAAAGTATTATTTGGACTAGCAAGTTAATGTAGAAAATTAGTATCCATCTTCGCTACCACAGCCTGTCCTCTGCTTTACAAATAAGGTGGACTACAAAAGCTGATAAGGCTTTTAATCAGCAGAAAACTATCTTATGTTGGTGGCCAGTCTTAGGTGCCCCCTTACTTGAACTGTGTTATCTCAAAAAAAAAGCAGGTGGTAAAGAAATTACAATATATTATTTAAGTAAGAAGCTAAGTAAGGCTAAGATAATACACAGAATGATAATGTCTTGCTATTAAATAGGCACTAACTTCTTTATAGCAGGACTATAACTGGAGTGGGATAATGATGCAAGCCATCAGGGCTGAGATCAGTTTTGCTAAAACTGCCAATAGGGCATGAGCAAACTGCTGGCATTACCTTTACCAGATGCATATAATATAGCAGCTGCTGACAGAACATGTTTAGGACCTTAACTGTAGCACAAAGCTTATAAGCTCCCTGCTATAGTGTAGAACTTTGGAAGATTGACTGTGCAGGGCATTAAATGACTTGGCTAGAGCTCTGCTTTGCAATATTTATGTATTGAGAGGTAGCTTCACTATTACAATTGACCATACACTTCCTGCAGTGGCTGTACTAAAAAGGCCGTAAATATCAAATGGTGTCAATGGGCTTTGTCACCATACCCCTTTCATTTCACAATTGGACAAAAGCATGGCAACAACCACAAGACTGTGAACAGGTTAACCCAGTTCCATAACCCTTCCCACTCGCAACAGGAAATGAGGTGTTTAATGCTGGGAGGGGGACACTGTGGCATAGAAGCTGCTTTATATATTAAAATATCGTATGCATACTTTGCATTATGGTGAGAACTTAGTGGTAACTCATGTGGTCAGTATATTACCCTAAAGAAATCTTGTGGCAGACCAGTCACATATGAATCATCTGAAAAAGTGTTGCTAGAAGAACATACAGTCATTTTAGCAGGGATGGTTACCACTCATGGAGAGGAATTCCAAGGCCAACAGTGGAGACTCTTGGTGATCCATGATAACAAGAAGCTATGGAAAAGTATACTCATACTCAATTTATTAAAATAAATGAAACACTGGAGAAATATATCAACTCAAGTAAAAGTCGGAAAAATAGAAGAAACATTGACTAGCTACTCAGATGAACTGATACAACTGCAAAAATCAGAGGCTGAAATGAAGAAAAAGCTGGCTGAGCATGAAGCTTCCCAAGAAGGACTGTTTCAAAACATAGCAGAGTTAGAAGACAGAGCATACAGAGAAAACATGAGATTTTCTGTTGTACTAGGGAAATTGGCAGGAACAGACCATACTAATTTTATGAAAGCACAAATAAGCAACTGGATTGGTATTCCACAGCAAGATTTCTTAATTCAAAGGGCACACTGAGTGTAGGCTTTAAGCCTGGCTATGAGGAAGCAGCCAACACCTGTATTAGTAAAGACGCAATCATACCAGCAAAAAGAGTTGATACAGACAAAAGTATGGCAGAACAGCAAAGTATTATAAACTGTAGACAGTACAGTGTTTGTGGAAAATGATCATTCACTGTACACAGGCAAAACAGAAACAAATTAATCCCAGCAATCAGGGAATGCTAAGACAAAGGTGTGAAATTCATGCTGCTGTAATCCAGCTGTCTTCACAATATTTTTTCCTGAAAGATCAAACTTATTTTTTTGAAGCATAATAGGCTAAATTAAAAATGAAGTTTATCCAACAAAATAGTGAGCCAGCAAACAGAAGGGGACTCTACTTCTCATTCTTTTCACAAAGTTCACAGAGAGACTTTGCCAGTAAGACAAATGTTCCAAAGGAAAATTCTTGAAAGAAAAAAAAGCAGATGAGTTGACTAAAAAAATCAGGAGTACCTTGGATGTCAACCAACGTCCGGTGTTGGGAGATGAGAGGAACAGAACAGAAAGAAGACCAGCAACAATGAAATTAGTGAATTAATGGGAGACTATAACGTATCGCTCACATTTGTAAAACACGTCTTTGCAAGAAAAAGTGGCTAAGAAAGAATGGACTTTTGTTGGCTTGAGAGTGGACTGTAAAGCATATACCCAACTTTATGTCATTACTGTTCCGAAGGATCAATCAGACCGTCTGAAATTGCTATTTACCTGTAGCATCCAAACAGGCTTTGTGCTTCATGAATGAAGAACAGCAACAGTCATCCCTCTGCACATAGTTGGGCCAAAAACAGACCATGGAAACTACAGACCTGTAATTCCCACTAGCTTCATATGCAAAGCCATGGAAATAATTATCATGGAAAAATCAATAATGCCATAGGAAACCACCAGACTCAACCCATTTTGGTTTCATCAAGAGCAGGTCATGCCAAGAAGGTCACCAAAGCAATGGGATGAGGGCAAAATAATTCACACTGCCTACCTTGACCTGGCCAAGGCATGTGACACAATCCCCTAATCAGGCATTGTTGAAAAACTTGAGTTTAGGTACAAACCCGTATGTCACCCAGTGGATAGCCAGCTGTCTCACAGATAGGGCCCAGGAAGTTAGAACTGGGGAGGCCACCTCTACAAAGAGGCCAGTCACAAGTGGAGTCCCTCAGGGATTGGTCATGGGACATACCTGTTAAACAGAAGCAGAATTTAAAGAATGGGTACTGGAAATTATGCAGGAGCTATTAGGGAAGACAGATATTTACAGAAGTAATACAGAAGTAATACACAGTGACAGGGATTAAATGGAAATAAGAGTTTAAAAATAGGATAGAAATAAAATAAAGAGATATGGTTAAGCAATAAGAATTATGCAGGGGGTTGACAAAGGTTAAAGTATTGCAAAATAAGGGTAATCTAAAACAACAGGAAGAGGGGCAACTGCAGAGTGCTGAAGAGAAAATATGGGAGTATTTGGACAATATGCATGAGTTTAGAAATACTACTGTTAAGCAACTGTTTTTTTTTTAACAATAACAGAGCCCAAAAACTTTTAGCAGAACAACTTATGTAACAGAAAGTAGAAAGGGTTGTCACCAGATTTAGGCATCCTATAATAAAAAGAATGACCAGAGATCCTGTAAAGATATTACAAATATTTCTGAAATTTTATGAAAATTTGTATAAAGCAGAGAAATGTGGAAATCAAGAAAGAGCACAACTGGAAAAATTTATGGAAGACGTTAACTATGCCAATGTTAGAAGAAGATTATGCTCAACAACTAACAGTTAAGACAGGAGGAGATGAAATAAAAATGGTAATGCATAATCAATCTGCAGTCTCTAGGAACAGATGGTATTCCTATGGAAGTTTGGAACTTAAGATGGAGTAAAGTGACAAAGGTCTGTAAGATTGTGTTAAATACTATTTTAAAAGGAGGGGAAGCACCAACTTCTTGGAAGAAAGCTGTGGTGGTTGCACTGTCTAAAGACAATAAATACCCATCAGCCCTAGCTTAATAAAAACCCATTTCAATTTCAAATGATAAAAGTATTTATGTCTATAGGAGGAGAGACAAACAGTTGCCATTAATAAAACAATGATGTTCCAGAGGGAAGCAGAATTTAAGAAAGTACCACTGTTACTGTTGAAACTTGAAGCGGGGATTCTATGATCTTATGAGCAGGGCAAATGAAGAATTTGTATTCCCTAATCTAGTAATATGGTTAAGTAGGAGGAAATATGAAGGACTGGAGGCAATAATTAAAGTGGGATAGTTCATCTCAGATAAGTTCTATCTGAACAGAGGAACTAGGCAGAGTACATTTCCCCTTTATTTCCTTTATATTTAGAACCACTGGCAAGGAAAACAAGGGACTCAGAAATTCAAGGATATAACTGGTATGGTAATCAAAAAAAGTTGGGTTTATTTACAGATTTTGTACCTCATAAATCCAGAAAAGGACATCTCAGTGTAGAGGAACATTTTTAGACCATTTCAAATATCTTCAAGATATAAAATTAACGAAGATAAAACAAAGGCTACAGCCATAACTTATGTATCCCATGATGGATTAGTTCACCAATGGCTATATGTAAGGGGACATGATACAATTAATTATTTAGGAATATGGGTTAAAAAGACTTCTGTTATGGCAGCTGAGGATATATGGGAAGAGACTTAAAAAACTGAGAAACTTGAAGATCTTGTTTATGGATAGTAAGATACAAGCAGTTAACATGGTTTTAGTCATTTTTGTTTTATATACAGGTCAGGCATATTTTTATCAACCAATGAAGATGTTGTGGACAATAACAAAGAGATGAAGGATTGTATCTGGGAGGAGGAGAAGAGGGCAAGAGTTAAATGGGATAAACTGATCCAACGGAACAAGGTGGTTTAGGATTACTTGATTTGAAGGGATAGTTTACAGCTCATATAACACAAGCAGAAAGTTATAATTCAATACAAAAAGGGATAAAGATGACGTGGGGAGGGGGGTTCAAGAAATAAGGAGAAAACAAGATTTTGGATGCAGATCCTTAAGGAGAATAACAACATTATTACAGATTATTATTATTTTCATAAAGTATCCAATGGTATTCTAAGAACTAATCAAATACGAGAATGGAAGACTGCAAGTAGGGGGTGCAGAAAATAGGCAAATGAATCAAGGTACTGGGAGCAAATAACTATAGAGGGAAAGATAATGGAGTTAGACGAGGCCAAGAATACATTTGTACTGCAGGTTAAAGTGTGCCTTTCTTATCAGGGATTGATATCAGCATATAGGCAAAGAGAAAATGGTATGGGATTCCTAAGAGAAATACCTGCTCTGGAACAGTTTGTAGTTGGATCTAATGTGGAAGCTGCTGTTAAAAACTGGATAATTCCTAAAGCATATAAAATATCTCATAATAATTATAAGAATCAATAAGAGAAGGTTAGAAAAGATTGAGGAGAGAGACTAGAAATGCAATTTACAAGGGAATAATCAGAAGACATATGTATATGTGGCTCCCAAGTATGCAGATGGTTTAGGATTTTTGCTTGGAAGTGTTTACATAGGTATTTTATATCCAAAGCAGACTTCAAAGAATTTTTCCACAACTAGACAGCACATTTTGGAGGTGTGATGTGGAAGAAAGAGGTAAATGGACATGTAAATGAAATGAGCTGGTGGATTTAAAAAAAATCCCTACGAGTACTCTGTCAGAAATATTGAGCAAATAGCTGTAACTAAGGAAAAGTTTATATTGAGCTGGGACGCAGGATCTGAGTTGCCTACATATAATGAGTTCTTGTTATTTCTGTTGGCTGCCAAAAAAGCAATTACTAGAAAATGGAAATCAAAGTCTAAACCAACTGTATTTGAAGTACTGAATTTTGTAAAAGAGATAAAAAGAACTGGAAGAAGGATCTTTAGAAAAAGGAAGGAACAAATTACGTAGAAATAAATGGAAACTGTGGGAACAATCCATGCAGAATGATGTTCAAGAGGAGGAGCAGTGAGTTTTAAGGGAAGGCAAGAATTCGGCAACTTTTACGTAATGTTGGATTGATGATTGTTATAAAGAAAGAAAACATGATGTTTAATGGTAACATGCTTTATTTTCATTTTGATTATTGTATGTTTGTATATGTCTTAAGTGATAATTTAATAAAGGTGCTTAATAAAAAATGGATTTTATTCTGTGGCCCGTACAGGAACAAAAACAAAGCAGACCAGTTTTGCAAATGCACTATCAGTGCACTGAAAAACATGACCATAACTCTTCCTATATATACTCACAACATGCATTTACATGATACATTGATGTAATATACTTAGATTAAATAGTTTTATTTCATAAGGATTTTACGACCAAGATACTTGCTGACCAATTGTTTTTTCCTTTCAATATCTAACATTGCATGTGCCAAAAAGTATCCGTCAAAAAAGTGATAATTTTTTTTTTCAAAACAGTCTTTGCTAATACTGGTATGAGAGGTAAGAAAGAATTAGAAAAATAAAAGAGAAAACTGGGCAGATCGACTTTGAAAATTTCAGGGATCTGTGAATCAATGTCAATGATGAAGTCCAGTATTTTTGAACTATAATGATAAAGAACCAATGATGAAGGATTCTGAATTCTACTACTATGATGCCTATTCCAAGATATTACTTCAAAGGAAAACCCCACCATCTACTGTTATTGACTCCAACTCAGTTATGTTCTACCGTATACCACCCAATATATTATCTAATGTTTGGAAAACCTTCACCACCTTTTTTCGTTCACTTGTTTGACTGTCACAGATCAGCATTTTTTTCATTCCTTAAATCTACCACTCTTTCAGAAAGATATTTATCACACCCTGTTATGAACCTAGGGTAGAAAGTAAGGATTTTGTAAGGAGATAGTGTTGTAAAAGAAGTTTGAATTGCAAACCTGTTTATTTAGATGCCACCTTTGACAAGTGTAGACAGCATATAAATTGTAAACAATTTCAAAAGTTGTATATGGCAGTAAACTGGAACGAAAGAAAGGAATATGAAGATAAACAATTTACATTCAAATGAGCACTGCCATACTGAACATTGCCAATATCAAATGAACATGTGTAAAACATTTGACACTGATGCTTCTGTTGTAAACAGAGTCCTGAAACTGCTGATAGAAAGAGTTAGTTAAACCAGAAATTGGGAGTAAAAGCATTTTTAACCAAGCCGCACCTGACAATAAACTGACTGACCAGTGACGGCTTGCAGAAAAAATTTGGTGGAGTAATTGTGCATTGAATTCATTGCGAAGATTCTTTACTTAGCCAAAAATTACTTGGTCAGTGACAGTTAAAGAGCAAGGCTAATTTATTTTCTTGTGAAAGATGATTTACAAGATAGTGTTTGCAAAACAATTCTTACATAAAATAATGCAAAAATTTGTTTATGACACCACAACTCTTCTTTGACATATTTAAATGTTCCTGTGTCATATGTTGTAAGATCATCAACCAAAAAGTGATAAAAACCAGAATCTTAAAAGATACAGTGGCTCTGAATAATAAATGGTTAAACATTATGTACTTAGTATAATAAATTAAAATGAACAAACTGTCCACTCACAAGTTTTATATTTCACAACTGAACACATATTTCTTTCAGATTAGAAGTTTCACAAGAAAACTTAATGAAAAACACAAAAATCAATAGTTTTTCTTCACAAAGTTTTCAATTTAAAATGGATTTCAACTCACCTGAATGTTTTTGTTTCCACAAAAAAAATTTATCTCTATATCTTTCTTTCATATCCTATTTGATTTTCTATAAAGAAAAACATAAAAGTGAGTTATGTTTTTGTGTTGTCTGTTGCATCAGTTTTGCATTATCTACAGTGCTTGACAAAAAGTTTATGATTAACATTAAATTCTGGATTATAACAGTGCTTGTAATTCAGAGTGATTAACTTCATATGTCTCTGACCTTAAAAAAAAGCTTTAAAGTCAAGGTTCTTGCCACACAACAATAATATTTTTGAGTTCTAACTTTCATCTCATATCAATTGGAAATTACATAAACTGGCGTTTTTAAAGTTCAAAGTATGAATGTGCAACCTTTTTCTTGCAAAACTGGAATATTTCTTGCTGGCTCTTCTTTGGCAAATGGTTTTTCTGTCAGTCTCTTGATTGTAGCTAATTTCAGATTTAAATGAAGCCAATTTCTTTAGGGCAAAGTGTTGAACACACACCTCCACAAGCACCACACACCTAATGAGTCAGATTTCTCTTTTTAAGACCTGTTTGAACCCAACAAAGCTATGAAAAAAAGCCGGGACCTCCTGGGAGCTTTGCATTATAAACCCACGTGACCACAGGAGGACATGCAGACTCAGCCAAAAGAACTCCCCAGCTGAAAATCAAAAAAAACATATGAGGCAGCAACGCCAATGAAATGAATGACCAAAAAGCACTGAACTCCCCAAACATCCCCTAAAAGCCAAAAATTCAAAGCCACGCTAATGGAGAGGAAAAAACAATTTCCACAGGCAAAACCTAAATATCCTCACCTCTTATACGACCCACAGCTGGAAACAACTACATGATTTCTTCATTAAAACCTTTTGTTCATCGATACTTACTGTGCTCAGTTAATGTTTTTTCGCTGTCAGCTTACAACAAAACCACAATCATTTTATTAAATATTTGTAACATTAAAAATAATCAATTCACTTTATAGTAATCCAAAAAATTTAACATTTAAAGGCACCACCCCTTACAAATAAATAACTAAGTTACACTTATATACAAATATTGTAAAGATTTGGTTTTGGATAATAAAGCTAAAATATAAAAATTCGTTTACATATATTATATATAGTATTCATTTGCAACATTTATACATCATAAAAATAATTCATACATATATATTCAAATATATAAAACATTCTATTATATACGTTTTTAAATGTGCTTTATTGTATATTATAAATTGTGAGGTATAATTCCCTTGTTTAAATAAATGTTCAATAATAATTTGTTTCTTTTGCAAACAATTTGTTTTAAACTAATTCCCTGGTCTTCCTCACTGGATAAAACTAAAAAAAACACAATTTTTTGAATTTCTACGCATTGTAAATTTCATATAAAATAACCATATAGTCTAACATAAATACACACCTAAATAACAACCATTCACCATGTTCATGTGTCACTCATTTGTATAACCCAGTGTTTTGTACTGCATTCACTCACAAATTTCAAGTCAAGAGTAGCTGAGGTTTATTTTACACACAAATCAAGAAGACAGGACATAAAATATAATCGTTAACACAACAGCCTCACACTTTAAGTTCTCTACAGTTGCATGCTTGACCCAGCTCACTAAACTCTATTCCTTTCACCATCTAGCAATTCTTCAAAATATTTTATTTAGCATTACTTCTCCTGCCAATTCATCATTCAAATAACCCCCATCCCTTCTTCATTATCCCAATTGCTTCACTTCAGCTTGATAACATACTATAAAGTACTCTCCATTGAATTTAAACATATAGCATGTTCTTAAGCCACTAATCACACTTTGACCAGTTCCTCCCTTTTCCCTTTTCTTCCATTCTCCTTCCATGGGTGTCTGTAGCTCTGTCTTTTTGCTAAACTTGCGGCACTTATCTAACTTCCAGCTTCAATCCTAGAAGCAACTTCACATCCATTCATATTCTTCAACATTTTTCTATTCCTCTTTCTTTAATTGACTAATCCTCACCGGTCACCAATTAACTCCTTTTCTTTCTCATTCTCTCTGTCCTTTTTTCCATTCACATGTGGATGGGGCAGCAGTACACTTCCTTAGTAACAATTTCTCTTATACGATATGAACTTAACTAACAAACCTCTCCCTGAATGTTGAGCAAATTCTCTTCCACTACTGGAGAAGCTTCCTTCCTCTCCTGAAACTTTAGTTTACTAAGTCTAGTTTGGTATTCAATGAAAGCTCAACACCCTGAAATGAGGCATTAGCCAGTCCAGAAAGAAATCAAATGAACCAAAATAATGTTCTCCATAAATCAAATAAAGAAAACTCTAATGTTCCAAGTGCTAAAGAACCCCAAAAGAAATCCATCTTCTAAAAAGCCCTGGTCATAGCCCATGTTCCCAATACAAGAACGGAGAAGAAGGAGTTCTCTCTCCCAAGTCAAGGAAACTCCAATAGAAGACCCGAAAGTCTCACCATAAATTCCAACCATCAAAAGTTAAGGGCAGAAAAAAACCAGATCTTGCGTTGTCCAGATTTTTTTTAGGAAAAATCAATTAAAAAAACAGATGAGATGTCTGCTGATTGGCATGTTTATGGATGGCACACTAGTTGTAGAAGTTGATAAGTGAAGAGAGTTACAAACAGAGAAGTTCAAGCATACTACCTCATATAATGGAAGTTTTGCTAGATATCAAGTTCCAAGAGACAGAAAAGAAAAAAGGTAAAAGAGAAGGAAGTGTGTTGAAATTCAATGAGATGAAAGAGAAGTTGAGAGAGGTCAAGAAGGGGGTTGAGGGATCAATATGGGTTTAAGTGATGCCATCAAAGATGCATCAAAGAAGTGCCCATAAGGATATTTAGGTAGTCAAAAACAATTGTTGAGGGATGGGAGAGAAATGAAGAAAGATAGTGGTCAAAAAAGGTAGTCCAAGGTAGATTAGAAGCTGTAGGTATATAGCAGAAGGTTCTTATGTGTGTGTTGTAGGGGGGGGGGTATTTGTTGCTTTTGCCGGGAAATGTAACTGCACAACAAACTTGTATGATGTGCTGTGCATTATGTGCCCTAGGCAT